>NW_024528377.1:2067215-2083909 GCF_017590135.1 Pyrgilauda ruficollis | reverse complement strand
TTTTTTTTTTTTTTTTTTTACACAGAGTCAGATTCCTTTTTGTTAATAGCTACAAGCTGAGAAGATTTTTTCAGAGTCTTCCAAGAAAGAATACAGTGCCATCATTGCACATGGGGAGAAAAGCCATATGAACAACTTAATCAAACTGGGGGAACATTTCAAAAAGATCTTCACATTTTCTTCAGAATAAAGCAGCAATAAACACAAATAAGTTCTTATGCTTAAAATACGTGTTCTTTAAGCTTCTTGTGTGAATGCAAGTTTGCAAGCTCAACCACATGCAAGAGTCTTGCATTGCAGGAGCACCTAAGCCTGTTCCCATGCCATGCATTCTCAGCACATGGATTGGGCACTGCATGGAGCAGCAGCCAGCTCTGGCGAACAAACACAGAACAGCCAAAAGAGAAAATTTTGGTTTCAGAAGAGACACTACCTTCTGCAATTAAAACAAGAGTTTGGAGTACATTGACTTGAACCCACTGGACCTGCCCTAAATTTGCACCTGTGTGACTGAGTACAGCATTATGTCTGACAGAGAAAGGGGTACAGACTTCTCTTTTACTGTTTTACTAAAGTAAAAGGGCTCTGGATTCTGAGATCCCAGGATTACAGCAAAGCCAAGCTTGTGGACAGGCAACACCTATTTGACCAGCAGCTACAACCAGAAAAAGCGAACAGCTTCTGGACTGAGAGCTCTTAGGGGGTTATTTTTTTTATTCCTTCAGAACTTGTGCTACTATTTAAAATAATAAAACAATTATCCTTGCCTGAAAAGAAGGCTAATTACCCTTCCCGGTGACACTGCCCATCTACCTTGAGACACGCTGGAGGGGTAGCTGCAGCTTGGGTGCATTCCCAGCAGGGAGAAGCCTCGGGCTTTGCTCCTCACTGCTGCTGGGAAAGGAGCAGTAATCCCAAACCTGCTGAACCAGGCTGCCTTCCACTACTGCCCCAGGGCTTTGCCTCCACCATTGAAATGCTAATCTGACTTTGTAAACCCATAAACAAAAACAAAGGGGAGGACACAAGAGGTAAAAAGCCTCCCTGAGCTCCATCCCCAAGCCCAATCTCCAGCATTCAGGCTCTGTCTGATGGAGCAGGATTTTGCCCACAGGATGAGTCCCACGAGCTCTGATATCGAAATTGCTCCAAGAGAGCATCTTTACGGTCAGATGTGTTTAAATGGCCACTTCCACCACACACTGGAATACCCTTTGTTTCAGAAATCTCTGAGAACAGCTTTCTACTGCAGCAACAGCCCAGACGCAGATCCACCAGCCTTACTTACTGCCCTTTTACAAGACACCAGCAAATATCAATATATTGATATATTATATCAATAATATATAACTATTGATAAAATTATAAAATTATAAAGCCTAGCTGTACCTGGGCTCCAGCTTGATGTCGCATGCACTGTACCCACCTTCCCTGCCTCCCCCAAACACTTTTAAGACCCATGGCTCATAAAATGGGGACAAGCACCTTCCCAGAGACCCTGCCTGGGAGTCACAGGTGGGAATCCCAGACCTGGGACTGACCCAGGGAGGCAGAGGGGACTGGAGGAAGGACAGCAACGGTTTGCTTGTGAGGAGAGCTTGGAAGTGGAGATGCTAAATCTCAGAGATCAGTAGGGACACAAGGACATACCAAAGCTCACTGGCTGTTCTCTCTGCTCTTCCTTCAAGCCCTGCCAGCACACCCACATCTGTAGGGAGTCAGCACAGGGGGTCATGTCTCACCAGCGAATGCTCCCTGCCAGAAGGAGCACTGAAACCATCTAATTACCCTGAAAGCTGCCCTTTTGTTTCCCATCCTCCCTGTTTTCTTCTGCCTCCTGACCTGTTTTCGAAAGCATTTTGGGCTGCCTGTCATGTGGAAGCCAGATTTTAAAGACAAAGCAGTGGCTCGAGATATTTATCCCTCTGCTGGCTCCAAGGACACTGCTGCTACAACCAATCTTCAGGGAAAAAGAGGACAGAGTCAGCAACATGGACCACGGGGAAGGGGAAAGCTGTTCTGCATGCCACAGCAATTCCTTACTGGGGTAGCTGAAGCCAGCCGTGGTTAACTTAGGCCAGAAGGTCCAAGGGCTCTTCTCTGCCAAGTTTAGCTCTGGATGACAGTGAAATGTGCTTAATTTGACAGTTTCATTTTAACATGTATGGGCAAAGTCTAGAAGGAGACAGTGGCAGCAGCAAGGGAAGGGAGTTGGATTATTATAAGGTAGCTTTTCTGTTGCCTCAACCCAGTGCTTAGCACTAAAAATGGACACAAAAAAATTATAGATGCTAACTCTTCATTATTATAAGGTAGCTTTTCTGTTGCCTCAACCCAGTGCTTAGCACTAAAAATGGATACAAAAAATTATAGATGCTAGCTCTTCACCCTAGCAATGAAATGATCAAACACAGAGTGTCTTCAACACGGTAACAATTCTCTCACACATTATAAAAATCAGCCTTTCACTATCAATTTCAAACTGCCACACCTCTAGCATTACAGAAGCTGAAAGCTTGGGCATAGCACAGGGGCTGGAGAACACAAGGAGACTTTCTTTCATTGCTATTTTCACTCTTTTTTTTTAAATCTATAATAAAAGAAAGTTATGGCAGTGACATGACTTCTGTGTCCTCCTCAAGCTGTCGGAAATACACCCTTGTGAGCATGTGCAAAGTGCAATTCCTGGAGCAGACACTGCAGGAGTAGAGAGAAATAGGTGGTCAACCAGTTGAATTGGTGGAATCCTGCCAAATGCAAGGAAAAAACCTGGCTTGTGCCTGCGTGCCAGTGAGGACAGGGAAGAATAATGCTTCAAAAGTACAGGAGAACATCTTCAGGTCTCCGTTTGCCTGTCTCTCCAAAAAAACTGTAAAGTGCAGGTTTTCCTTCTCTCTGCTTCTCACCAGGTGATCCTAGGTGATGGGATGGGTTTCTGCACATGCCTTGGCATCAACTCCATGAGCCCAGTGCATTCTTTTGGCTATTTGGACACAGGATCTGTTGGTAGCCCATTGCCAGACACACTGATCACATACCAGGTGTGCCAAATTAAAGTGAAAGGGTACAAGAGTGCATCATCTTCTCCTCTCCAGGCTCCTGATAAGACCACTCTGGCAGTCCTGCAGTGCCTGCTTCATGACCACCACCCTCTTCTGATCACAGTCCCCACATTGGGGAAGCTGCCCTCTCCATTTCACACAAGTGCATCCCAGGCATGCAGGGCAGTGAAGGGTTAATTTAATTAGTTCTGTGTGTGCTCAAAGAATTACAGGCAACTTCATTTAATTATTAAGTAGCCAATCAGGTAATCTCTGTATCTGATTAGCACGCTAATGAAATAATGTCTTCCAGTTCAAAGCTGTCATTCCAATCAGGAGACAGCCCTTCAGCTGGAAGGAAAAGCTGGCCAGGTTTCCATGGGCTCAAGGCTTTGGATTTCGAAGAGAGGAGCAGGGAGCAGAAACATTCCCACCTTCCCTCTCCTTGTCCCTGCCTCTGGAGCAGCGAGGCTCCCTGATGCTCCAGGCAAGCATCACCACCACCACCACCTCACATCCCTTCTGTCCTGCTCCCAGATGCACAGGAGGGCTCCAGTCTAGAGCCTGGAGAGTGCCAGGCTGTTAAGGGCATTGCCTGGGCACTGCCAGCTGAGAGATCTGCTCAATATGTGGGGCATGGCTCTGCTATGGTCCACATGGGAGAGCAGGCACACAGCAAAGCCATTACAGCACTAAGAGGAAGCCAGAAACCTTCCTCCCTCCCCCATGCCACGGGCTGCTCCTGTGTCATATGCAGTTATTTCCAGCCTGGGGAAAAGTGCAAGGCGGCAGCTGTCACACGAGGCGAGGACTTGCCCCTTTTAAACAGGGATTTCAGGACTAAATGACCCATTACAACTAACACAGCTGCAAGAACTGGGACACTTCCACACAGCCCAAGAGGGGCTTTGGGAGTGGGGGAGGAAAGCAGGAGACAAGCAGAGGGTTAGGATCATACTTCCAAGACCTGGTGTGGAGTCTTTCATCCCTCCACCTTTTAATCATTAGCTCAGCTGCCCTCTTCCAGTTGCTGCTGTTCAGCCTAAGCGTAGCAGGGTGGGATGGGCAGCCCAGCCCAAGCCTGACACACACCTCCCCTTCCTCACAAACCACCCCTGCCCAGACCCAGCTCAAACTCCCTTTCCCAAACAGCAGCACCAGCTACTCCAGTACAGCTGCTTTGTGCACAGCTGCACACATCCTAGCTTCTAATTAGCTAGCCCAGGTTTATCAGAGGAGCTGCAGCAGGATGTGGCTCAGCACGACCAAACCATCCCAGCTCCTATCCAAGGAGCCTGGCAGATGTTGCTGCCCAAGCTGCAGCCTGCGCTGCTGCCTCTGTGCTTGCGTGTGTCCTCACTGCCAGTTTAAACCCTAACTCATCTTCAATTGCCACAGCTGCCAGCGTGTCTTCGCCTTTCTGAGCTCCAGATCGTCTTCCTGATTATGTTTCCACTCTGTCGGTGCCTCTCCCAGGGAAAGGGCGGAGCTTCCAGGATGCTCCCACCAAACAGGGCTAGTTTTAAGTCACCACTCCGAAAACAAACACTGAGAGAATCACAAGAGGAAGCAGAAAAATTGTGAGCAGTCCCCAGCAGCCAGCCAGCCAGCTGGCTTTCTATGAGAATGCTCAAGTGTTGACACTTTCTGTTGACCCTTCTTATCCTGAATACATCCCATGAACAAGAAACAGCGCTGCTGAGAGGGAAGAGACACATCTCCCTCCCTTCCCTCTGCTGACTACAGCCATTCCAACTGAAGGAAACTGGTTAGAGCAAGAAAGTCAGGCTTGGACAGCATGGTGAAGCATTCACTAATAATCAATCCCTTCACAGCAGTCTCCCTGCCAACTGGCTAAGGACTAGGCAATGATTATAAACTGTAGTTGCAACTCCAAGGAAAAACAACACAACATCATATGGTGGCCCTTAAATTCTGAAACCTGCTTACAAATAAAGACAAGGCTTTCTAACTGCCTGTCCCAAAAAGCCACTCAGCCCTGAAATCCAAAGCTGGGTTCATCCCATCTTGTGTTTCACTAGTCCCAAAAAACCCCAACCAACCAAAAGGCCATAAAGCTTCCATCATTAAAGTTAACTGAAAAATCTAAAAGTGCTGGGAGGGTGAGTTTAACGCCCCACAAAATGCTGTGGTCACCCCTGTCCTGCTGGCATCCCACTCATCCCTGAGGAGGTGTGCACAGGAGGACCTGGCGGGGCAGGGCTGCCCCAGCACTCATTAACCAGCACAGATGCAATTTGAGCCCAAGCACTGAAGTGGCCACCTGGGGACCCGGCCACCTGGGAACCCGCATTCCTTGACAGCTCTGCCGCCCTGCACATTCCAGCCCCCTCATCCCCGGGCCCTGAAACCAGGTCAGGGAGGCACAGCATGACCTGATCTCCACCTCTGATAGCACCAAGCTCTGTCCCATCCCCTCTTGCCACCCTTGCCACAGTCAGGCCAGATGTGTTGCCTCCCTCCAGTGCAGAGCAAGGATACAGATACCCATCCAGGCATGTGCAGGGACACCCTCTCAATGCCACAGCTATTTGCAGATCAGCCATCATCCAAAACTTCCCAAAATGACAAAGTCCGGGCAGTTGGCAGGTCAGATGTTTACTACAGAGAGCAGTTTGTTCCACCAAGGGACTCGCAACACCCTCCCAAATTACACATTTCCCTTTAGGGGATGCCACAGCAGCTGGAATCAGCTTCTCACATTCCTTAATAAGCACTTCCACTGGAGAGCAGGGTGGATGCAGGGCATCAGCTGCATTTAGTCGTGACTGAGAGCTGGGTCCCCTTTCCTCATGCCCCCAGCACTATCTGCAGTCTAAGAATATCCAGCACCACCCACCCTGCTGGGGCAGGGGGAGTCAAGTGGTCCGAGCTCTCAGGCATTACAGGTCTCCCTGCTAGAGGAGACTTTCACTCTGCCTCCCCCAAGCAGCAGCCTTCAGTGGGGCCCCTCGATAGCTGGTTGAGATCCTACAGATCATGGAAAGATAATCCATTGCACTACTAATGCACTACTGCAGCTGTCCATGGAGAAAATCCCCTTTCAACCAAAAAAGCCCCCTCAAGCCCTTTGATCCTCTCCAACTCACAATTATCTTAAGGGCAAAATAGTCTTCAGTGCCTCTGCACCTTGTATCAGGCTGAAAGAAAGGAAATGGAGACTGCTATTCCCTGTTTATTCTACATGGCTGCCCTGTCCGACAAGGCAGGCTGCTCCAGCCTCTTCAGCACAGGCAAACAAATCCTGATGGATAGATATCTGCATTGCTGGGCGACCAGAGCCACAGAGAAACCCTTTTCTCTGTGGG
The DNA here is from genome assembly GCF_017590135.1 of Pyrgilauda ruficollis. Lineage (NCBI taxonomy): Eukaryota > Metazoa > Chordata > Aves > Passeriformes > Passeridae > Pyrgilauda > Pyrgilauda ruficollis. The sequence continues at coordinate 2,077,539 of NW_024528377.1, read as the reverse complement.
AAATTGTTTTGTTTCGTTTTTTTTAGAGAAAGCCTGAATTTTCTCAAAAAGAATTTTTCACTACTCTGGTTTTGTGCAAAACTCTCAGCTACAGTGAAGTTTAACTGATTTCAGCTGCACATTCAGGACTGAATCAACAATTTAAAGGCTCACCACCTAACTGCAAATTAAAACTTTTCTAACCAGAACGCTCACTTGAAAAAAGAAATGTACCAAGGCTTGATACAACCCAAAACCCTTTCAGGGAGGGTCTTGCTGATAAGGTTTCTTCCCCAGGTGCCCTCATTGCTGCATGACCTCTTGTTACCTGTGCAGGCTCTCTCCACCTGCTCCCAGTGCGATAAGCGTTTCTTTCAGCAGAAGTGTCAGCTATAAAAAGCCCTTCCCCTCCCTGCTGCCTGTTTCCATTCCTGTGCCACTGCTTCAGTCATCCTGGTACAGCCCTTTTGTGGGGCTGTGGAGGGAGCTGGCTGGGGGAACTGCTTCTGGTGAGGCACAGCTCACTTTGGAGAAAAGTTTTTAATCCGGGTGAGCAGTTTTGCTGGCAGCCCTGACAGTGGCAGGAGATGCTGCCCTGGAAAGGAGGTTGAGAATTGATGTCCTCAGGTTCCACCAGACACTGCTCAGGAGTCCACACTAACAACACAGGGAAAAATAAGCCCCATGATGGCCAGCTCTCCAGTGAAGAAAAAAATACTAAAGGAAAAAAAGTCCTTTCTCTAATGCTCTGAAATCTTATTAATTTCAGAGGTACTACACTTTATATAATGGCTTTTAGAAAATTCATCTAAAATTCCCGACAAACTGTTACTTCTTGTGCACATTTCTCCATCAATCAACCACTAATAAGTTTTGAGTTCTGGACTGACTCAACCTAAAGCGACAGCAGTGCCAGAGCCTTGGACAGACAGGCTTTCCCAGAGGGAGTGCTCAGCATACTTGGCCATTCCAATCATCCCAAACATGTTTACATGCCAATGCACACATGTGACCTGGGAAATGCACGGGACACAAATGACATTATCATTGCAAGAGGAGGTTGCAGTAAAGAGGAGAAGCAAAGGGAAGCACTGAGAAACGTCACAAGCAGGGACATGCAGGGCTGCCATTTTCCATGCTCAGATTGGGAACCCTTCTGAACCCAGGACTCACTTTTACTAACAAGTGCAACATATTCTGCATTTGAAAATGTATTTCACTTCCACTGAGAGCCATTAAGGTTGTGTATTTACGGGACAAGAAGAGACTTATGTGGTGGGCCAGTAAGGGTTAGGCCTAAGTGAGGTCACAAAATATCACAAGAAAGCACGGAAGGGGTCTTTTCCCTTGCTTATTTTTCAGTATTTGAACCTTCCCAGAACACCAGAAGAGGGAGCCTTTGACTCCTCTCCCATGCTCATCATTTGTTTTATATTAGCGACAATGACAAGCTCTATTAAGAGTCAAGCTCTTTAAGTGAACTCTCACCCTTTGCCTCCTAAAACAAACAAAAAAAAACTAAGCAAGAAAAAAACAACCAAAAAAACCACCTCCAACCACAACCCTCTTTGCCTTGTGTTATGGATATACAAATATTTTTGCTGCCACACAACTCCCTACATACAGGGCTCAGCAGAAAGGAGAATGCTAGGTCTGCCTTCCAACCCTTTGGCCATACAAAGCTCTGGCCCCTTTACAGCAGGCTTAGCTAGAGAGAAGGAGCCAGAGAATTAACAGCTTTACCAAAGAGGAGGAAAAAGACCCTCCAGAGCTCCTTTTACACCACCAGCCCCAGCAACCAGAACTAAACTACGGCTAGAGTTTCAAGAGCCACGGCGGATTGAGCCGGCAGCTTGCAGCACCAAAAGCAGGAGGTGCTGCTCCCACCACAGACCTACAACCCCCACAAAAACCCAGCCAGGACCCAGCGAGCAGCTGGGATGCTGCCAGGAAAGGGGCAAACCACAGAGTCAGAAGCGTGGCTGAAGCGAGGGCTTGAAAGGGAGCGAGATCTTCCTTCTGGCAGCCAAGATCTTTCTGGCAGCCGGCAGCCCCCAGGAGCAGAAGAGCTTCGTGTTCCACTGCCCCCTCAGCAGTGCATGCACCCTCCTTCCCACCGGGCTGGATGTGTCTGTTTGACCACACTGATGTAAAAACCAACAGAGACACCCCCCTCTGTTACTGAACCAAGCTGAGTTACTGCAGGGAAGAGCTGAACCTGTCTAAGTGCACCCAAGGGTGAAGAGCCTGCACTGTTTAAACCAGACCAGTCCTAAAACCATGCTAAACTGGTGGCCCAGCCCAGGGAAAGGGTCCCTGAGGACCATTACGCCCCTCACATTTCAAGTAATTTGGTGTTAACTTTATATACTGCCTCCCCAGCCAGCTCTCTGCAGTCCTACCCCAGATAATACCAGCAGTTTTGCTTTTCCAGTGGGAAGCTGGTGTTTTAGCTAAGCATTTAGAGAATATAAAGAGTTTGTCAAGAAGTTGAGCCAGCACTGCCTTGCTGGCGTTGCCACATTGGGCTGCAAGACCACCTCTGAGCAAAGCAAAGACCTTGACTGCCATCAGCTCCTAGCGTCGAGTTATTCCCCCATCCCTTGTAAGGCCCTCCCCAAAAAGCAGAAAAATCAGTGTTCTGGCAGCAAGCAAACTGCACTCTCCCCACTTCTCCTCATCAGCTGTTTTCTGTTCCTCACACAAAAGGCTGCAAACCCCTCCTAATTGCAGGAGCCTTCCACCTAACAGACCCTGCTCCCGAGGCCCTCCTCCCCAGGAACTGGGGGAGAACTGGGGCACAATAGGAAGGAGACCGGCTAAAGGGAATAGATCTGTTAAATTAACGCATTTTCTGTCAACCAAATCAGCTGCCCCTAGTGCTATTGTTGGTGAAACAATGGAGACCCCAGGAATGGGCACCCATTAAAAGGAACAAGCCTGCTGAAAGGATACACTCTGAGGCACAGCCTTGTGTGTTTAACAGGATTCTCTACTGTAAGGAAGGAGGAATCACTAGGCTGCATTGTTCCCACCACCACAGCAGATGCTGTTGCTTCTGGTAACGAGGAGGGGGGGGAAAATTTTTTTTAAAAAAAATTCATACATACCTACAATAATGCTTACATGATAAACTTTCAATTCAGGAATTTTAACTCCTTGGCTGTTGTCATTTCTACCCATAGCTCTCTTCTGGAGGAGATTTTTGCCTGAAAGAAGTCTATGAAAGCATCCATTGCCATTACAAAAGTTAATTCTTCACCCTTCATGCAGGCACTTAACAGATGCCAGGGGCAGAATGGCACAGCTCTGCCGGCATTATGTGCTGGGAGAGAAAGACCACAGTTAAGCAGGTCTACATATAAAGCTGCAACACTTTAAAGGTGTTACTTTTAGCTGGTCTGGTTAGAGCAAATTCCACAAAGAAAAACTTCCGAGGCCCGATTTAGATGCGCTGTACAGAAGTTTAAATCGGTTGATTGAATTGGCACAGGTTTGTTTGTGGTACTCGGGTCTTCTTAAACAAAGCAAACTGCAAAGTCATATTTAAGTTCCTGCACAAACTATTATGTTTTGTTTTTTTTTTCTAGTGGGGAAAGACTTGCACCTGATTATCTTAAATCGGTCTTAAAATAAACTCAGCTTAAACTGTTAAACTTGTGGGTACACAAACACTTCAGCTAACACCAGGCATGATTTTCAGTGTCAGCTGTGCCAGCAGAAGAATTGCCTATACAAACACCACATAAAATCTGGAATATCAGGCTCCATGTGCTCCATCAAATCTCCGAAATTCTTATCGTGCTCCTCCTTCCCTTCTCCCTTCTACTGCTACCGTCATTCCACAACTCCCCTGTCACCTAACTCAGATCCATTCAAAATGTTGCTGTCAAAATAACCTTCCTTATCCATTGTCCAGACACCCTTTGGCTTCGTGCAGTCACTACTTGTTTCTTTTCACAGGCTTAAGATAACATTTTAACTCATGTATCAGCCTCCTGAACTACCTATTCCTTATTTTTTTGTTGTGGTTGTTATTTTGGGTTTTTTTCTGGTTTGTTTTTGGTGTGGGGTTTTTTGTTTGTTTGTTGATTTTATTTTTTTAATCCAATTACACTAGAGTATCATTATATAAAATGTAAACACTTGTGTAAAAGTTTAATATCTACAGTTGGGAAAGATGTGACTTGCATTTGAAATGGAAACTGCTTTCCAATTTGCAGACCACTTGAAACAGCAGCTCTGAGAAGCATCTCTCTGCCTCCCCCCTCCATTAATCTCAATGAACTCTAGAGCCCAGCACTGACATGTAGAGTGTTAACGATTCTATTACACACAGAATAACCAAGACAGCAAAAGCAGCAATGGAAGAAGTGGTGCTGGAACAAATATGGGGAGAGGGATGGGGCACTGCAGCAACTGCACCAAACAACAGATGGGACAGAAGGAATAAAACCAGTACTGGCCCTTGATTTTGTTTGGTTTTTTAAACAACAAACACCCAGCTCACCCCCTCGGATGAAGCTGATGCTGCCCAGGGGAAGCAGAGCCATCCCAGAGTGACCTTAGTGCATAACCCAAATCACACAGTGGCCCACAAATGGGTTTCTCCACACAGCAGGACCAACACTGTCTTTTCAGTATATGTGAATCGACAATCTTTTCCAACCCTGTCTACTCTCTGTACAGCACCCCTCCCTGCACTGCCAGTTACTCTACCTTTCCTCAATGTGTTTTTTTTCTAAAGCAAGGTGCTTCACACAAGAGGGAAGTTTTAGTCAGCAGATCTATTGTTTGCTGTTGCTTCAGTCACTGCCCACTGCCTTCCACTTTAATGTTGCCTACTGTGATCAGGCAAATGGCAGGAGGGATGGACATCCTAATGACTGAACTATTCTACTGAAAAGGCATTTAAACTCAGAACTACCCTCAACAAACTTAGCCGACCTACATGAATTCACCAACACTTTCATCAGCTTGCAGCACCTTCTTGATGCATTGATCTTACTTAGATTTTAAATTCTTCTGATCAGAAACCACCTGACCATCTCAACTACCACAGAGCAGGATGAGGCACCAGTAGATATTTTATGTGCTACTGTAATACCAACCAGAATGCAGCACCAGACCCCAACAGCTACAGAGAGGTGGAGGCTGTACCTGGGTACCAAACCCTACTGTCTGTGTAATTAACCCCATACAAGCCACAGAACAGGAAGGTTGTGCCATTTTGGTGGCATGGATCTAAAGGGACACACCCAAAGGGCAGAGCAAGGGGATCCACAGAGAATTTTCAGCAGGACTTAACATGATACCACAGTGGAGGTCAGAGCATATTTGGCCATCCTGCCCTCACTAGGAAAAATTCCTTTCAAAGCATTAAAATTCTAACACGCTGTTTAACACATTAATTTTTTTTTTTCTTTTAAAGCTGCATCCAGTTTGCACAGATAGAAGAAACCCTGTTCTCTGCTCTCCCCTTCTCCACACTCTTCCTCCTCCTGGGGGACCCGGGGGAGCAGCAGCAGCTGCTGGTTTCTAACAGCCACATAACATTCCTGACAGAAGGAGCCTGTTCAAGGACCTGCACGGAGATACCACACCAGAGAAGGAAAAAGGTAGGCAAGAGCAGCAGTGCCCTCCCTGCCTGTGGGTGGGAGGAATGTACCTAAAGGCAGAGCCAGAGCCTGAAGTGCTAGGAAGGGGCAAGAGGCAAGGAAAAGCATCTTAAAGCCGTAGTGAAGTTAACAGCAGAGGCAATTTGCCCAAAGGTGCTTTTAAAAACCACAGGAAAAGATTTATGTTTTCCCTGTGTAATGTGGCTTTTCCCCCCTTTTCCAAATAAACTAAGTTAACAACAATGTTTTGACTATTTCCAAGCACGTTCTGGAAAGTCAACCACCTCTCGACCTACCCAGGTAGAAGTTCCTAAATGTTGGAGTCCACAGCTCCTGAGAGCACATGCCAAGGAGCTGGGTGGCCACACCACACTGGCTCCTGTCCAGCATTTTCAAGCTGTGCTGAAATACGGTTAAAAACGTTAAATATTCTCCCAATATTTTCGATACAAACAATCCCCACAGCTGCCAGGAGGACATTTCAGTTGCACAGGGGAAGGGCACACGGCCAGGAGATACTCTGACACAAGAGGTGTCCCACATTACAGTAAAGTCTTGAAGAGGGATATAAATCACTACCTATCATCACCTGCACTAACTTGACGCTGGGAAGCATCCTTTCTGTCCATCAAGGCAATGACAACCAAAAAAAAAATGATGTGCCCCACACGGCCACACCTCCTCCTGCTACAGTGCTGTTAGAGTAGGTAAGGACAAACCCCCTGATGCAGATTAGTGTGATGCAGAGAGGTTGGATCAGATGACTCAGTGTGGTCCCTTGCAACCTTACCCATTCTGCGATTCTACAAACCACCAAGAAATACGCCATGACAACCGAGCCAACACAACCCAAAGACCACTTTTGAAGTGGCACGCAAGTTTTGTACAGCAGATGGCTGACAAGGCAGCCATTTAAAAGGGGAGGAAGGGGGAAAAAAAAAAAAGCCAACCCACCCCAGAAGGCAGAAGTGCTCTCTACCATCCTCAGATCCATGTAAAAACACAGCATGAAGCTGAACACGTCCCGAAGCACCCGCTTCTGTCCCACTGAACTTTTGACCTGCTGGCGGTAGCTGAACCCCTCCTGAGTCCATTGCCGGGTGATGCTCCTGCAGCAGAGATTTAAAAAGAGGAACCCAGGCGCCTGCATCTGCCAGAGCCAGCCTGAAGGCCAGCTGTGCCCACCCCCTCCCCAAACAATGCCCAGAGTCCAGCCTGATGGATGCTCCTCTTTCTCGTTGGACACCCCTTCCCCTGCAGTCTCTGGCTTTGCACGGGTCCAGCAAAAAGAAAATGAAAACATTTGATTCCCGGGTTTCTGCCATCCAGCTGCTGATGGCAGTCCCACATCTGGAAGGCTGGAAGCTTCTTTCGAGCCAATAAGTATAGGGTAAAGGGTTTGCATTTAAAAAGTGAAAAGGAAGGGGAAAAAAGAAAAAAAATAGCTCCATTCTGCCTCTCTAAACTACTAAAGGCCCCAAACTTCTCAAATACCCTCATCAAATCTGCTCAGCACAGGAGGACAGGTCCAGATGGCCTATCATTACAGAGCCTTCCAGCTAGCTATGGAGAAACCCGGCAGAAGAAAAAAAATATCAGGGGGGAAGGGGTAGGGGGGGTATAAGGGTAAACCCCCCCCCCCCCAAAAAAATACCCAAAGCTTTTTAAAAATGACCAATAGAACACCACAAATTGGAAGATCAGGCTTTGTCTCATTTGAGGACTGCAGGGATGGCAGCAGTGAAACCTTAACCTGACTTGCCTGCTGAAATTGGAGGGAGAGTGAGAGCAGGGGATATTTGTTTCAAGCAGAATTAGGGCTTGTTTAAAACTTCTGCCTTTTGTAAGGATGTTGTAAGAGTTTAGCACCAAATTCCTCCCTGGAGATACACTGGTATCAGAAAAACAGCAAGAAAAGCACCACCAGCCAGAATTTAAGCTCAGAGGAGCTGACACCTCCTAGGAAGAAGAGAAAATCCAAGAAAAGACAGCTGCATCCACTGTAAGAGCATCCCTTAGAGATACTGGGCAGAGCTGGACAAACATTAGCTGTGAAGCTCAAGGGGTTTGAGCCTGAGCGTCCTCCAGCTGAAACCCTCTGAGCTTGAGATCTCCATTTTTCCTTCTGCATTCACAGATCCACTCCAAGCACCCGTTTTACTCTGTGCCCAAATGCACTGGGGCAATCACCCCAGGGTTACTCATGAGGGGCAGTAACTTTCGAGGGAAGGGGCATACCCCAATCCGATGGTGTTCAGCCCCAAGCACACCTCTCCACAATTACCAAAGCTAAAGCAAGAAAACACCATTCATACATGCGCACAGATTCACTTTTTGATGGACAGCTACGGTTTTATTTCCACCTAAAATGGTTTTAAATCCTGGCATCTCCACAAACCCCTAGAAGAATAGTCACTTTCATTTTATTCAGACACCCCTGAAACTCAGGCATGTCTCAGAGGTAGCAGTGAGACCAGCCAGAAAGGGCACTGGTATTATTACATCCAAAACCGTGGAAGAAATCTTCTTTATGCAGATAAATAAAGCACAAATTAAAAAAACACCAAAAACACACAGAGCAATACTCTTAGAAAAAAAGTGTAACTCCCATCGCTGGCCATTGATTTCAAGACGTGAACTATTTGAGCAAGCTCTTTGTGCAAAAATCTGTTCCCAGACATCCCCAAAAACAGTGGAGAGAGCGGAACAGCTACACCAGGCAAGAGGTAAGGAGATGGTGAGCTTCAAGGAACAGCAACTTTTGAAAGCGCTTGTGCCGAGCTGCTCACACTCCGGCAGAGAAGGAAATTCACTCCACGTGCCCGAAAGGAGCAGAGCTCTGACAGCCGCATCCGTCCCCTCGCAGCATCCCGATTTCAACCGCAATTTCCACCGACCCTCGGACAAACGCCATGCTTTAAAACCCATTTCTGCCAAGGGCTGCGGGCCATCCACGTGCACGGAGTTTTTCGGACGGTGTTTTCGGCGTGCTGCTTCGGCTCTGCAACACCCCCAGCACCCACGCGCCCGCACTTCTCCTCCTCCTCCCGGGCATCCCCCCCAAAAAAAAGCAAGTTAATTTGTTCCGAGTGATGATGTTAACTCCCCCAGCCTAAGCGTGCTCCTCGAACCAAAGGGGAGCCCACATTTACTTCAGCTGTGAAGCAAGCCAGATGCTAATTGCCTCCAAAGGTGAAAGGCTAGTGCCTTGGCCCTTTTATCATTGTAAATTCAGGTTCCTTCAAGACTTTACGCTGCTGGGCCCGGAGAGCCTCCCCCTTTAATGGTTTGGCATCAATAGGAGGGGGAGGGGAGTTCTCTTTCGCAAGAAGTTGCATCATTGAGAGATCTTATCCCCTTTCAAGATTTCGTACCGCATAAGGGATTCCCCCTCTTCAGAAATCTACATCCTGCTCGAGGAGTTTTTGCTCTTTGGGGCTTCGCGCATCTCATTGAACTTTTAAGCATCTTTGGAATTCGCATTCACGGGGCAATTACTGTCTTTAAAAAACACACGCCACCACGTTATTCACCCGGTTTATTGCCAACGCGCTGGCAAGAATAGCTTTTCACGGCAAGCACAAAAGATTTCCTACCAGGACACACTTTGTTTGTAACATTTGTAGCCGGCGCACAAAATATTTACGGGACATTAGCGGCGCACACGAAAATAAGAATTAAAATCAAGCAGAAAAAAAAACCCCGAAAAACCAAACAAGAAACTTACAGGAGAAAACGGGTCAGAAGGTACGAAAGCCGGGAGCGTTCGCCCCGCGGGGCACAGGGGCGGTGGTGAAGGCACCGCCGGTGCCCCGGCGGCTCCGCTGAGCCGCACAATGAGCGGCGCGCTGCCCCGCGGAGCCCTCCGGCCTCGCCGGGATGCGGAAGAAAGGCTGGGCAGGACCCCGCGGCGGCACCGGCCAGGTGGGGACCCCCACCCGCAACAAAAGGAGCCGAGCCCGGCAGACCGGAGCGGGCTGGGGAAACCCCCCCAAGAGCAGCGGCCGGTACCCCCGGGGGAGCTGGGGGGTTACCGGGCCGGGCCCGCCTCTCGCCGCCACCATTTTGGGCACGGGGGACCCACGGCGGGCTCCGTGCCGCGTCCGTCCCCCCGCCACCTTTGTGTGCGGACACCGGCCCGGCGGAACAATGCGGCCCGGCCCCGTGCGCCCGCGGCCGCCCCCGCCGTGCGCCCCGCCGGCCGCGGAGCCGGGGGGCTGCTGCCCGCCGCCGCCCGGGACGGGCGCGCCGAAAGTTTGCGAGCGCGCCCGGGAGCGACGGGGAAGTTGCCGGGTCCGCCGCGAGCCGAGCGAACGCCCCGCGCCGCATCACGGCGGGATCCGGCGGCTGGCCGGGGCAGCGGGAGAGGCGTGAGGGACCCGCCGGGCAGCGGGGGCGCCGCGGGAGCGCCGCGGGAGCGGCGGCACAGCCCGCGGGCTGTCCGGCGGGACGCGGCACGGCGTCCGCGGGGTTCTCACCTCGATCTCGAAGTCCGGCAAGCGGAAGGCGGTGCGGAAGAGCGAGCAAAAGTGCGCGATGGCCGGGACTTCCCACCAGGAGCGGAGCTCGTCCAGCGCCACCGCAGCCGCCGCCTCGGGGCCACCGGTGCCGGCTACGCTGCCGCCGCCGCCGCCGCCGCAGCCGCCGTCCTCCTCCGGGCACATCTCCCGCGGCCGCCGTCCGCCCGCTCGGTCGCTGCCTCCCTCACTCCGCGGGCGGCTGCGTGT
>NW_024528377.1:2001280-2067195 GCF_017590135.1 Pyrgilauda ruficollis | reverse complement strand
CGGCTCAGGGCCGGCGGGGGCGCTGCTGCTGCCGCTGCCCCCCCTACCGCGGGCGGCCGCCGCTGCGCGGGCCCATCCTCATCGCCCTCGCCGCCCTCCGCCTCCCGCGCCCCGCGCAGTTGCGGCCGCGCCGCCGGGAACAGATGGGAGCAGGGGGGGCCGCGCGGGCGGGGCGGGGCTCCGCGCGCGGGGGGGCGTGTCCCGGTGAGCGAGCACCAATGGGAAGGCGCAATCGGGAGGGGGGCGGGGCGGAGCCGTCCCGGCGGGGCGGGGCGCGGGGAGGGGACAAAAGGCGTGAGGGCGGGGCCGCGCGCGGCCGTGCACGAGGAGGGGGCGGGGCCGGCACTCATCACAACAACAGGCCCCCGGCGCCCGCCCGGCCACGCCCATCGGGGCGGGGCTAGCGCGGGGGGCGGGGTCTGCGGGCGGTCCCTCAGGCGGCGGCTCCGCTGGTCTCGCTCCCGGTGCCGGTTCCCGGGCTGGCAGCGGCTGCTGCCGGGGATGGCTCCTGGCGCAGCGAACCCCTGGGAATACCCCAGGGTTTCTGCTCCCACTTAGCGCCTGTGAGTGAGGGAGCCCAAGCGGCGCTTCTTGTTCTCCGCGTGCGGCTGCCATGAGGAGCCGGATGCGCTCCTGTGCCGTGGGACACCTCTGTGTGTCACCCACGCTCCCTGTCCCCCCATTCCTCCTGTGCCGTGGGACACCTCTGTGTGTCTCCCACGCTCCCTGTCCCCCCACTCCTCCTGTGCCACCTCTGCGTGTCACCCACGCTCCCGGTTCCTCCTGGTTCGGGAATGAAGAGCAACGCTGCCCCGTTTTGAATTGTATTGCGGGAAAACGTTCCGCGACCAGCAGGAATTAACTACCTGCTTGTGGAGCTGCCTCGACGGGACAGAGTTCCAGTGAAAGACCGAGCAGCGGTGACCGCGTGTGCTGTCCCGGCAGCACCTGACAACTCTCTGTGGCCACCACGATCCAGCTTCGAAACAGCTGCAGAGGATCCCTGTGCCCAGCTTAGGCTACCTCCAGTGACACCAGTGTGAAACTGGAGCACGGCCACAGTCACGGCCGAGCAGGGTTAGGCTGTGGCTGAGGGCAATTCCTTCAGAACTGGACTAATCCCACAGCCTGGTCTTAACTAGCGTGGATGCAGGGAAGCAGTGAAATGCCTGGGTTGGAGTGGGAGGGGGAATATCCCCTTTCAGGAGCAGCCTGAGGGGGAAAACGCATTGCAGGTACCCTGCTCTGTCTCTGACTTGGAGGGAAAGGCTGGTGGCATCAGTCAGTGCCATCCTATTGCTGCTAACACAAAGCAGTCAGATTTCAGTGTCCCCGACCAGCACTTCTGAGACCTCTTCCTCTCCCTTTTTCCCTTCAAAATGAACATATCAGCAGAGAATAAGGTGAAGGTATAAGCTCTGTGCTGTGTCTCAGGCCACTGCCTAACAGCCCGACCAGGGAAAACTGGCTGAGGATGAGAACAAGCTAGTTTAGAGAAGAAACAAATCAAGGAGCAGCAGCGTGGCTCAGCAAGAAGGAACAAGCTCTAATTACATTGCCCTTTTTCCTATTGCAGGATCAAGGGATACCAGCGAAATTGGAAGGAAGCGAGTTTAAAATGGTGCAAGGAAATATTTGTACCATGTGTAATTAACACATGGCATTTGTTACCACTAGGTTTCATTGAGGCCAGGAGATTAGCAGGATTCAGAAAAGGATTAGACATTTATATGGATACCAAGAACATTCATGGTCACATTAGACAGGATATAAATAAATTTTAGAAGGGATATAAACTGTCAGGCTTCAAGGCACAATATAACCACTAACCGATGGCAAGGGATTAGGGAAAAACTTCCCTTGTGGGTGGGTTATTCTATAATTGTCCACTATGGGGTTTCTTACACCTTTCTTTGAAGTATCAGAGGGTAGCAACTGTTGGAGTGAGAAGCCTGGATTAGGAAGGCTACCAGGCTCATCTGGTGTGGCAACTGCTGTGCTCTTTGGGGGTCTGTGAGGGTCACTTGAGAAATGGCATGGCTAAGAGGATGGCACAGGAGGTGTCATCAGACACCTGATTTTTCTTCAGACACCTCGCTTTCCTTCGCTGTAAATTTCACACAGAAAATAGATTTCCTATGCCTTCCTCACCAAGGTTTTTGCCAAAATGTACTCTACTTTTTAAGTGGTTTGTTAGTTATCTTTCTAAGTTCAGCCTTTGCATCTGTTTTCCCTAAAAGCTTTTGACTTGGTTCATTTATTGTTTGAAGGAGACCAACATGCTATACTGAAACCCTGCCTGTGTTTCAAGGCACAATGACTGCAAGACTTGGTCTTGAGCAAGACAGGATCTGATCTCTTGTGTATTGTGTCTGCCTGCACTGGATTGAGCCAGCTCCAGCTCCCTGCAGTAACTGGGAGAGGAGAGGGCAGGCCAGCTCAGGGCACTTTGTCAACATGCAGGATCACTAGAAAATACCAACAGTTCTCTGTGGAAGATCTAGAGATGACAAATCCTCAGGCACACTTTCCTTTGGGCTACTTACAGAATTCTACAATAGTACCTAATGCCCAGTTCTTCCACAGAGCTAACTTTTGGTCCCCTGGCCATGTAAGAGTAGTTTATGTTGCATTTCTGTCTTGCTCTCTGCTGACATTCCTCCCTGAATTCCTGCAATGTCCAGCTGTGGCTTATCTTCCTGCTGCATCTTTGCTTGTTCTTGACACTGGGTCAAACAGCTTTGTAGTATCCCCACTCTCTACCCTGCTAAGAACTTTGTGAACTTTAAATTAAGACCCTAATCCCTCTTTTCGTCAGAAGAGCTACGGTACGAATTTTTCCTAATGTTTTTTTGAATTAATTTGGCTCCCTCTATCGTCCCCATTATTTCTGTTGGACTGTGTTTTCTCTTATATTGTTCTTTTTATTCCAGGATGCTAGGGGCTGTCCACAATCACTTAAGGTTGTTTCCTTTTTCTAGATTCTTACACTGCTCTTAAAAGACTTCTTTAAACTTCTTATTCAAGCACAAAAAGCTCTGCTCTCCCACTGCTATTCAACAGTAGGCAGAGACTTGGTGAATACACGATGGCATTTCCTCTTCTTTGATCCCTGTGCTCCTTCTCTTCCAAGCCACCTTTGGCTATGAGTTTCCTGTCCATAACTAACAAAACCAAAGCCTACTCTGGCCAGTGTCCTTTCCAAGTATGCTGTATTCTTCCTCTGATCATTTTTTTTTTTCCCCTAGGCTGCTGGTAAGACTTCCCCTATCACTGATTTTTTAGCTCAATATCCAGTCCTGGCTGCTCTCTACCTTCCATACTTACCCTCCTCCCCTGCCTCTGTGCTTTTTCTCATCCTTTCTTCCCAAACTGGCTGAAGGTTGAGTCCTTGTACCATGTAGAGCCACACTGAGGTTGATGGACCCAATCAAAGCCTCTTGTTTGCATTGTTCCAGGTCCTCTGTGGATTTGTGAGCTCACTTTCTGGAGAAAAACAAAACAAAACAAAACAAAAAAAAAACAAAAACAAACAAAAAAAAAAAACACACACACAAAAAACCCAAAAAAAAACCAAAAAAAAACCAACACAAAAAAAACCCCAAACAAACCAAATTCAAAGTGCCAAAAGCAAATTTAAAAAAAAAATTGTAGAGTTGCAGGGACTGCATATCCCCATTCCTGTATGACAAATCATTTAATCTAGAAACAAAAAAGAAGGGAGGAGTGTTTTCCACTTTCTCCAGAAACACCTGTCACCTGTGCCTGATCTAAAGTTTAAATGCAATGCTAGGTTGATGACAGGTAGATCTCTTGTAGCCTGCCTCTGAAAGATTATAGATTACTGACAGGCACAGGGCAGTTCCTCACCAGCTGAAGGGATATTATCATTAATAAAGATCTCTTTTAAAAGAACTCTTAACTTCCTTGCATTTCCACCAGCTGGCTTTCAGCTAAAGCCCAGTGGACTATGTTCCTATAAACTAGGTTCTGCAGGAGCTGCAGGCTTCCCTTGTAAGGAATCAAAAGGAAGAAAAACTTGCAGAAGGACCAACCAAACCTCAGATTCTGTTCTTACTGGCAGCACATCCTCAGAAGGACTTGGCTCTGGGAAGTTCAAGTTTTCTTAAATCAGGGGAAATTATTTAACAATAGATAAAGCCTAACATCTCTGTTCCTTCAAAACAGAACTTTTGCATTTCTGGCTGTGAAAAGCTTCATCTCCCTTTTCTAACCTGTCTGAATTTTACTGCTTCCTTCTTTGTGTTGACCTCCCTCAACAATCTAACACCAGCAACTCTCACTGCCTTCCCTTCTTTTTGCTAAGTTGTGATGTAGAAGACAGATGTGATTTAGCCACCTACTTTCACCCCAAGCTACTTCTACCTTCTAGGATTCATATTTTGACCCATCTTCAAGTGCCTTGTTCCCTTTTCAATGCCTCCTGAGCAAAGAGGTTTTTTGGTTTACATAGCACAGTGGAAAAGCGATCCTGAATAGAGCAGAGGCTGCAGTATTTAGCACTGGCTTTCACCCCTGGATCTGCTTTTCCTTCTCAAGCAACAAATCAAGGAAACTGAGGCACACACAGTGAAAAGGAAGGCACAGATTTTTCTGGATAGTGGTAGAGCTGGAGTCATGGAGGCAGCCAGAGGGATCACAGAAGAGGTGTGGAAGAAGATGAGAAATTTTGCTTCTTTTAACTAATCAAGGAGAGAAAAGAGAAAAAAAAAAAAACAAACCATATTGCATTTTGATAATTACTTCTTTTGAACCACTAGTTATGATGCCATAAGTAGGGAAAGCAGTGGCACACAAGGGGCTGACATAAGAGGCATGAAAGCCAAGAGCAGTGCTTGAAAGAGAGCAAAACAGATTTGAAATAGAGAACAGCGTTGCAGTCAAGAGACTGTGTAGGATGAGAGAGACACAAGGGAAGCAGGGGATGAGAAAAACTGGTAAATACTCTGAGAGGGGGAAGTAAATACTAATACTAATTAGCAGGGAGTAAGGAAAAGTCTGTAGTCACAAACACTGGTGGAGTGGAAGAAGCTGGAATACTGTGAAAGAGAGAGAGAGAAAGAGAGTGGGGAAAGAGAGTGTCTGAGAGATGGCAGTAAGGGAGGGATAAGCTGAATAAACCAAGAAATGCACAGTGAAGAAAAGGTCTGCTGGTGAATGGGATGCTGCAGGGCTGATTAAGAAGGTGAGACAAGGAAAGTAGAAAATGTGCAGTCTCAACAGCCTAAGAATGTGAAGTTTTAAGTTATCAAGAGAAAAGATGAGGGAGTCAATAAAAAGGAGAGCCAGTTGTTAAGGCAGAGAATAGAAAAGAGATGGGTGGGTGCAGACAACAGCTGCGAAATGGAGGCACGAGAGAGAACAGGGACAGTGCTGGAAAGCGTGGGAGACAGGAACTGGAAACAGAAGTAGAACAAGAGGAAAGTGGCATTACCACTGTTTTTGGCATTGTGGTGCAGTGAACCAGCTTGCACAGGTCTGGTGCTGAAGTTGGATGTGTGGTATCAATACACTTAAACTTCAGCTGCCACCAGCGGGGCTGCAGGTTTAGCTGGGACACAAACACTCCTCTCCAGCTTTGAGTCACCAGGTTTTCCATGATTCCTGCAGCCTGCATCCTCAGCAGTGTGGGTTTGAGGTTCATCTGCTGAAGAACCTGTTGCTTGGCTGGAACGCACTCTCCAACTCCTCAGGCACAGACCCAGCTGTTGTGTCATGCACGCTGCAGTTGTGAAAGATCTGTTTCTTTTGCAGCCACTCTGAGAACCTGACCTAGCACCTGAGACTCTGACAGATTCTCTTTGCAGCATCCCAGATGTTTACTCCACAACACTATTTTCAGCTGAACAAACCACTGGAAAGGAGAAGTAATTTCACATTACTGAAGTGTAGCCGCACTTTCCATGAAGCAAAGCAGCAGTTGCACACATCACCATTGGTTTAGGCAGAAAACTAGCAACATTGGGCCTCTTTAGCTTGCATGGACTCTCTTCCTTGAAAAGCATCTCCCTACTGGGAATTTGGCTAGCACTGATGTGGCAAAGCACCCTCCATCAAGGCTCCTCTCCTGTGTGCTTTACTGAACTACATATCAAACCAACAGATCTAAGCCTTAGGTCTCAACAGATTTTCTGTTCCTAACCCATTGGGGCTGAAAACCACGGGTTGTAACTTGATGTTTTGTCCCCTAGAGAGCAATCAACAGGCAAATGATAATTTGTGGCCATGGATTTGAAGCCAGGGAACGTGGATCTTTCCCCAAAGAGCAGCAGCAGAGAGGGGCCCGCTGCTGCGTGGGGGTTTGTTTGTGGTCATCCATGCTCACAGCTGCTGCTGGGTACATCTGGCAGAGAGATGAGTCAGACACGGGCTGGCTTGAACAGAAAGAAGATGGGGAGCCAGTGATCTGCCCTGGAAACCTCACTGGGAAGCAGAGTGGAGACACACAAACCCCTACGCTTCTGTGCCTCCCCAGGTCTGCTGTCTCTGCTCCTGCTGTCCACAGCTATTCCACAGGCAGGCAGCAGTATTTGGGCATAAACAAGGAGATGTTTAATTGTTTCCAGAGCAGCAGTTAGTGGTGCTGATATGTGTGCTGTGTGCTCCAGGACTGGCTCCTGCAGCCTGTCCCAGCAGCAGTGAGAGGCTCTTTGGGACTCACCACCACAGCCCAAGCTCATCCAGCTCAGGTGCAGCACGCTGTGCTGAGGAGTAAAGCACTCACAGGCAGAGGGAACAGCCCCAGACAAATGCAGAGGATGCTGCACAGCAGGGCAGTGCTCCATGCATGGCAGCATCCTCATCAGTCACTCCAGCAGAGATAGACTATGTTCCTAGAGGGGAGTTAAAGTACCATTTTGCTTACAAGCCATGACAACTCAGGTCTTTGTTCAACACCTTCTTAGATGGGGATTAGTGGTGTGTGAGCAGAGTTGGCAGAGTGGCTGAAAGTCTCTTTGTGGTAAGCAGCATTTTGTAGCCTGGACCTGAAGAGGTGATGTGAGGGAAAGCTGTACCTCTTGTGTAAAGCTGCTGATCTCACATGCTGTGAGAAGGGCTGAGCACCTACTGCACAGAGGAGAGTGTTTCCTGTTCAGCGCTGGTGCCAGTGCTGTGCTCTCCACCGAGGTTTCGGGGCCAGATGCAGTGCTGGTGTGAACCACTAAGCCCATACAGATTAGAAATGGTCTGGCTGTGTGCTCACCAATTCCTGCAGCTGTGGTGGGGTTGGAAAGGCAAAGCCCGGGGTGGTTTCAGCCAACACAGCCTTTCCAAAGCTTCATTTGACACCCACCTGCCAGTTGCTTTTCCTGCTATGCTGCTTCTGTGGGGAGTGCAGCTCTCCAGTGCTAACTTGTTGTGACTTCACCAGCCTCCATTTCCAACATCACCAATACCTCCACACTTCACTGCTGCATTTGGCTAGAGAGATATTCAAATCCCATTCCTTCCACAGCAGTCAGCAGAAATTGAAAGTGATTGATCTCTAAATCTTGCTAAGGATGGGATACCAGGCTGTGCTGATGCATGGGTCTAGAAATAAAGCAGAGCCTCACAGAGGGCTGAGCAGCCATCCAAACATTAGCAGGACTGAGTCAGGGCTCCAGCTCTTTCACTGAATTGCTCTGTGATGTGAGTAAATCAATTTAGGTATATTTTCCTCATCTATAAAATGGGAATGGTCATATTTAGACACCTCAGGGAAGTTGCAAGACTTAATTAGTTAATGCTAGTGCCTTGCCAGTTCTCATTACCATTGTATCTGTGTTCATTGCTCTGAAATTGTAAAATGCTACTTACATGCTAAACATTATTATTCTACATGAGGTGCAGCAACTTAATCCAGTTTCTCTGTAAATACCAAGGGCAGGGAGTTGACATTCCCAGTATTGGCTTTAGTGTGAGGTCTGCCTTACTTGTAGAAAAATCTCCCTGATGTATAACAGAAATTATTTATTTCCAGATTCCTAATGTAGTTGCTCTTGAAACAGTTAAGCTGCACTATTACTGGTTTACTTAATTTGGTATGTGTAAATAAATTCACCAGGGATAAACATAATTTAAACTGGTTTAGATAAAATATTGGTTCCAGTGTCAGGGAAACAGAACAAGGTCCATGAAAGACTTTCAAAACCTGTCAAGTCACTTGGAGGAAAGTGACTGTGGGCAGCTCAAAATGGGGGATGGCTGGCAGATTCATGGACTGAAGGGATTTTAGGTGCCCAGCCTCAAAAAATAAAAGAGCTAGTGACTAATCCAGTGAGCCATCTCCAGACCTTTCCCAGAGCAGTCCTGCTTGTAACTGGGGAGTTTGGAGATACTCAGCTTTTTCTGTCATGGGTTAAGAGAGCCTGGATGCCCACAGGAGCACAGTCTTGAAGCTAGGGGCTGCTAGAAAAGACCTGAGATGCTGAAAGTGGGACAGAGGGCTGCCTGCACCCCTTCTCACCCCAGGCTCTCCAGCAGCAGTGTCAGCTGGGGTGGGGGGCCTGGATAGCCAAGGGCTGACAGCAGCCTGGAAGAGGCAGGCTGCTCCTCCCACTGCATTTCCACAGGGGCTGGGAAATGCCTTTACACTTTGCAGGTATCACGTTCATCCTCCAAGGCACCAGAAGCACACCCCTGTACCTCAGCCTGGTACTCAGCTCAGAAAATCAGCTCAGTGCCTCCCCAGGGCTGGATGCAGCCACACAGTGACAGTGGCTGCTCAGCTCTCTCTGTCACCAGCCCAGTTTAAACCAGCAGTGTAGAAGTGGAAAGAAGAGAGCTGCTTGCACTGTCAGTGACACTGTCATCCATTGACTCCTCCATCTGGCTCACTGTCAGGAGCTCTCACCAAACACCTGAGGCTCAGCTCCAGAGGTTCCCATGCTAGCAGGATATCAATACAAGCTGTGGTGCTCCTTACAGTTAGGCAGGAAGGATGCTGTAGGCTCCTGAACAGAGATCTGATAAACAGATCACAGTCTTGGGCCAGAAGAACCTCTAGGTTCCTGTTCCCAGCTCCCCAAACAGCTCTGCCAGTGCACTTCTGCTTTTCCCTGAGTTCAAGATGAGGATCCTGCTGCAAACCACCTGCCTGTGGTGGAACGGCTGCGCCTGTGGAAGCACTGACTTGTTTTAAACCTGTGACCCGATGAAAATACAAGTAAATAGGCAAAGGAGAAGGGAGAAAGAAGAAATTGGCAAGAGAAGGGCCAGCTGATTTATTCCTTCTTCTGCACTTAATAGCTTTCGAGGTTTGGGTTTCCCACACCCAGCCTTCCTGGTTCACCTTCATGTCTAAGCCTCATTTTCCTGCTGGGAGGAGAGGGTTGTGTGCCAGCAGCTCTGTCTGCGTGCCCCAGCCCCCAAGATCCCGTCTGCCCTGCTAGACCGTGGCACCGGCAAAACCCAGCCACTCCAAGTTAATCACCCAGATCAACAATCCGCTTTGCAAAGTCCTCAGCACCCAGCCATCCTGCAGTTTTCTGCCTTGCCTGCTCCCAGGGCCACTCCCAGCAGAGCAGGCAAAATGGGGTGACTTTGCTGGCAGCTGGGTCACCCTACATTATGCTCTCATGAGGGCAGAATCTGCCCCCAAGCCCCAAAATGTGGCAGGAAGGCTTTGATTTATACATCCAGACAGAGCCCCACAGGGAACAGCCATATGGAAATAAAACCTATTATGCTTTACAATTAGAGAGGGGGAAAAGCTTAGGGTTAAAATATGAAGTGGCCAAGCTATTAACCTTCTCATTTAGAATGAATGTTCACTAAATTACAGGGCACATCTTCCTCCTCCTCCAAAGAATGGCCTTATCAGGAGTAGCTGAGGGTATTCAGCCTGGAGAAAAGGAGACTCGGTGGGGACTTTATCACCCTCCACAACTACCAGAAAGGAAGTTGTAGCAAGGTGAGTATTGGTCTTTTTTTCCAGGTAACAAATGATGTAACAAGAGGAAATGGCCTCAAGTCATGCCTCAAGAGGTTTAGATTGGATATTAGGAAAAATTTCCTTACCAAAAGGGTTGTCAAACACTAGAACAGGCTGCCCAGGGAAGTGGCTGTGTCACCAGCACTGGAGATATTTAAGACATGTGGATGTGGCACTAGGGACATGGCTTGGCAGTGCTGGGTAGTGCTTGGGCTTGAGGATCATAAAGGTCTTTTCCATCCTAAATGATACTGATTGTCCATTACATGAACAATAAAACATAATTCATCCTGTCCTGAAAATATGATCAAATCCTGGCAGTGAGCCACAGCTGAGCCTGAGGGGGCTAAGAAACTTAAATCAGAGAACCAGCATATCAGGCAAACAGCAAATCCTCCCACCACCTCTTGTCACCACAAACACCCAGCTAGTGTTTGTGTTCCTAGCAGTGACACAAAATGTGCAACCTTACCTAGACTCCATGGGGGCAGAGCTCAGTTTCCACAGGGAAAATGTGTATTTGGGGAGGGAAGGGGATGGAGTTTCCAGAGATCCTATCTTCTAAGAGGCAATGTTGTACATAGATTTGAGCCAGTCCTGGTGGTTAAAAGTCTCTTTGGCAGTGTTGGGGCGCAGTGAGAGATGTGGTAGAGAAGTGCTCTATCACCCACCTTGGTGGGAGATTTATGGTGCAGGATTTATCCGTCCTCTTTCTAATTCAGAATCTCTGAACAGCCATCACAACTCCACCCTCATCTTTCCAAAACAAGTACTTTGTTCAACTGATTTTTTCTTTCCCATGAGAGAGGGCTACCATTTGTCTGAAGCAGCATCATAGAAATCCAGTTGAAAGCAAAACCAAGCAAAAATTCATTTAGCAAAACATTCAGATACCATTACAACAGTGATATTAATTATAAACCAACCAGACAACCAAAATTCCCCTGCAGCCTTTCCAACCCCAACTTTGAAGACCATTCTGGGGAAGATTAACAAACAGAAAGAAAAGCAAAGACGACTTGAAATAAAAGAGAAACCAGCCAAACAAATTCCTTTGATCCAGCTGAGAAAAAAAATACAGGAGGGAAAGGGCTAGCAAAAATAGTATCCTTTTG
The DNA here is from genome assembly GCF_017590135.1 of Pyrgilauda ruficollis. Taxonomy (NCBI): domain Eukaryota; kingdom Metazoa; phylum Chordata; class Aves; order Passeriformes; family Passeridae; genus Pyrgilauda; species Pyrgilauda ruficollis. Next base: position 2,056,143 of record NW_024528377.1, on the reverse strand, counting down.
GGGTTTTTTTAGATATGTTAGTATCAGTGATCATTCTGCCTCAAAATCCCAGTTCTCACAGGGGTGTCCTTCGTGCCAGCCTCCACCATTGGCCTTCTCAGCTCCAAATTTCCTCCCACCTGTGGGATGGGGGACACAGAGGAAGGCAAAGCTCTGCAGTCCCAAGATCTGGGCAGAGTCAAGAAGTATTTTAGGTACTCCCCATCCTTTTCCTGCTGTTGTCTGCTGCAGCTGCTGTGCCCTGTGCTGTTTCTTTCTAACAGAGAGGGAAGGACAGAGGCAGATTTTCTTTTGAGGATTTACCAGTGCTCAGTGTTCTTCACCCACTCCTGTCTCCAGGCAGAGCAGATACTCCCATCCTTCTCTTGCCCATCCCTAGAGAGGTGCCTTTTATGGTTTAGCATCAATTTCCTGAAAATAATAATGAACTTAACAAGGAACCAAACACTTATTTCTATTCTAAAACTTATTCCACCTGCCCATCTCGGGTGAATCCATCCTGTAAGTGCCTTTACTTAAAGTCTACAATCAATAGGCTGATTTGTCCCACATGTATGTGTTTTACCCATCACCTTGGGCTCTACACTGATGCACAGTCACAGCTGAATGAAACAGCTGATCTGAGAAAAACCTTGATCTAGAAGGACAGAAATAGTTGTGTTATAGCACAGGGGATAGTTCTGGTGTTCACTTATGCTTTATGCTGTAGCTTTAGCAAAAAAACCCACATCTCATTTTTAAAATTAAGCTGGCAGATGGATTTGCTTAGCTGTTTCTGAAGTTATGGCTATTAAGAAACAGCAGGTCAGTGTCAAGCCAAACTCTGTCACTGCAGTCATACCCACGGTGCCAGAGCCTCCCTCTCTCCCCACAGAGATCTGCCCCCAAAGCCACTACCGGCAAGGCACTCAGAGCCCGAGAACAGCTAAAATTGCAGTGCTCTGACAAATATTTGCCCCTCCCAGAGTGCCTCTCCAAATCTGAGCTGATAGCAGCTCCGCGGGAGATCGGGCTCTGCGGAGGAGCAGTGTCAGCACATCCACCCTCCCTGCAGGACATCCCTGCCAGCAGCACCACTGCCACCACCCAAAGGCAGCCGGGGCCAGGCTGCCAGGAGGGGCTGGCACAGGGCACAAATCCACCTCTCACCTCTTTATTCTGGAGCCGTGTGGGGGTTGAGGCTCCTTTTCCCAGTCACAGAGTGACCCAGGTGGGGCTAATGAGTGCTTGCCTTGCTTAGCTAATTAGAGGCACTGAGAGCAGCAGGCTGCAGTTCTGGGCTGGGGCACTTGCAGAGGAAATATAGAGGCTGCGGGGTTTATTTCTAGCTTTGTTTGTTTTTTTTTTTTTTTTTTTTTTTTTTTTTTTTTTTTTGTTTGGTTTTTTTTTTTTGTTTTTTTTTTTTCTTCCTTGTGGTCAAGTTAAAAACCTCTGGCAGGATAGTACAGCACAGATGGGAAAGAGCACAGGGAGGAGGCTCCACAGCGCTCTTCTAATCTGCATTATTCTGTGGTATGAGAAGGAGGCAGGAGTAAAAGATAAGGAAGGCTGGACCATTTGTTCCCATTCAAAGACAGATTTTCAATGTGTGATCTAAATCCTTTCAAAGGCCAGCCTAAGCCTCCCCACTTCTACAACTCACCGATCTCAGTAGAGTGCAGCACAGCCTGGCCTCTGCCCTGGGGCATTCTGTGGGACACTGATGGACCCCAAAGAGCCCTGCAGGGGCTTCGCCTCCCTCCCCACCCGCGATGCATCTTCCTCTCAGTGGTGCTGCCCGAGGATGCTGAAGGAGAGCCTTCCCCAGCAGAAATGTTGGGAGAAACGGAGCAATTACCGTTGCTGGGCTGGGCACTCCCTCCCGTTTGCACATCCCAGAGGTTTTTGCCATTGGGGCGCAAGACCCCGGACAGACAGACAGACAGGCAGAGGGAATGACAACCGATAGCCAGCGATGCCATGCCAGCAGATCCCACCCGGCAGCAGCAGGGCAGGGACTGGGAATGGGGGACAGCACTGGTGGGAGGTTCTGCAGCATGGACCGTGCCCAGCGGGGCTGAAACCGCCTGCCTGGGAAGGTTTGGGGTGCAGGAGCCCAGGGAAGGGGGTGATGCTTGTCAAAGAAGGTTTGGGGTGCAGGAGCCCCTGTCAGGGGGTGCTGCTTGCCAGGGAGGTAATGGCCAGAGCTGCTAGGGCTGCTCCTGGCTGTCCCACGTGTGGCAGTGGGCTGGTCAGAATGTGACAGCTCGAAGGGATCTGGGTTTTATTACAGCATCACCTCTATCACAACACACCCAAAGAAGGCCTCCAGCTGCTGAGGAGCCTGCCCTGTGCTCACAGGCTTGACCTCAAAAAGTTGTGGTCTGAGCTCTCTTTTCCTTGCCTGCCCAGCCCCTCACCTACAAATTTCAGCTGCTGCTGAAAGGTTTCTTTTTCACCTCATTCTTGCAAGCTTCGTTTCCCTTGCCTCTTCCTAGCTGTTATTTAGTTCCCTTCATGTTGTTTTCCCCTGGCTTTTTCTTTGTTTCCTTCACAGGAAGCAGCACATCATTATGGCTGGTCTTTCTCTAGGGCTCTCCTAGCCGAGGTCATTACTTAGCTGGGGAGATCCAAGGAGGTGGCTGTTTGTGTGGCTGTGAGACCTGTGAAAAAGCAGCTAATCAATTCAGAAAATCATCTGGGTGGTAACCCCACTGTCAGCTTATTTTCTTCCCTTCCACTTAGACATCAAACTGGCTGAAGAGGACTCTGGGGAATGAGGCAGGCACTGAGAGCTCCTCCTCTGCAGACACATCTGTGTCTTTCATCAGCAGGGCTCAGGGAATACCACTAACTGGAGAGGGGAAAAATCTCTTTGGAGCTGAGAGGCTCGTGGTCTCCATCCTCCTGCTCTGAAGAGACCCTGCCCAATGGGGAAGCAATCATTTGGAAAGTGGCTAATGCACTAACGCTGTTTGGCAGAAACTGTCACGTAGCAGGCAGGACTGGGGAGGACAGGGACAAAACACACAGCAGAGAGGACATTAAGCTATGCCAGTGAGCAGGCCCTGGCAGCCTGCAGTGGATAAGTGGAGCAGCAATTGCAACAGGACATGCAAATGGCCTTCTGGTGAATGAACTTACTAATTGTTGCACTTTGCTTCCACTCAGTCTTCCTCTGGTTTGTGTCTCTGGGGACTGCATCAGAACAGGGAATACTCAGAGCCATAAAGCCTTTACCTTGGCCAGTTTTAGTCATTAGAAATAGAGATGCCTCGTTCTCTGGGACTCTGTGGTGTCGTTCAGCAAAGATAAGTCACATCAGAAAGGCATTCTCTACCAGGCCAGCTAGCCCTCTGAAGGGGGACTGTGCATGTGTCACGGAGCCACAGAAAGGTTTGTGTTGGGAGGGGCCTTTAGAGGTTATTTAGCTCCAGCTGCCCTGCAATGAGAAGGGAGACCCTCAGCTACATCATATTGCTCAGAGCCCAATCCAGCCTGACCCTGAACATTTCCAGGGATGGGGAATCAACAACTATGTGCAACATGTTCCAGTGTTTCACTATCCTCACCATAAAAAATTTGTTCATTATTATCTAGTCTAAATCTAGTCTCTCTTAGTTTAAAACCAGTATTGCTTGTCCTATCACAACATACCCCACTAAAAAAAAATGTGTCCTATCTTTATCTTTCTAATAAAAACCTATTTCAGTACAAACAGGCCACAATAACTTCTCCCTAGAGTGTTCTCCAGACTGAATAATCCCAATTCAGTTGTTCCTTAGAGGAATTCTGTCCTGCTGATCACCTTGCACAGCCCTCATCCCATCAAGTCTCCCTGCCATCCATAGCTCCTCTCTGGGAACTGGCCAAAACTTCCAGCCCAGGGCATTGCCACCCCCAGCCCCCCAAATCTTTTTCCATCCCATCAGGGGTCAGGGAGGGTTTTGGGGCCAGACTGGGACAGGGGGAGCCTTACATTCCATCCCAGGGGACCCCAATCAGAGGGTTAGAGCCAGCACCCCCAGAATCCTTAGCAGCCTCTTGCCATAAGAACCAATCCTCCATCATGTATCAACAAGGATTTTGATAAGAAGAAGGGGATTTTATACTCCTTTGGACTGAAATGATGGAAATCATGTAGGTTGCTGTTGTGTTTTACTTACATGCAAGATGTCATTAAGGAAATATCTTTTCCATAAAGCAAGGGACAATCACACACAGCCAGGCTCTCTCTATTTTCCATGCGCTGTACAGTGGTTCTGTATTGATTTAGCAAGAATACTGAACCCTCTGCAAGGATTTGCTGTAAGTTCAGCATGGGAGAGCAGCCTGAACTTGAGGTTTCCTTCCTTCTGCAAGGTTAAGTCACATCCTTAGGTCTCCTTTTAGAAAGTTAACAAGCCATGTTAGAAGAAAGAGAAAAATCTTTAATGGAGAAGCCTTGCACTCAAGAGAACACACAACACTGACCCAGGCCACAGTTCAGTTCTTGGGCTCATTTCCTGCAGAGACAACTGCACACCTTTTCTTCCTGTTAGAAGCAAATTCTGATGCTCTTCACAGCCAGACAACTTTGTCAAAGGATCTCAGAGATAAATGAAAGGCTTTAATGTTTGTGAAGAGTGAATGAGTACAAACAAATTCCTTGAAACTACTGTTTAAAAAAAAACCAGCTCAAATAGAGGGAGAAAGCAGAAAACTCCTCAACTACCTTTAATGACAATGCCATCCTACAAAGCAAATTCTGTATAAAATTAAGATGTACATTTGCTTCCTTTGGTGTCTCCAGCACTTAAAATAAAGCTTTTATCCTATTATATTTTAAACCATGACTGACAGCAGAAAAACAGTTCTTGCCTTATTTCCTCTATTTTACCAGCATGAAATGTTCTACCCATGGATTTGGCCAGTAGTCTGGAAAATGTCAAGGTTAGGAAAGGCTGAGCTTCATTTGCTTTTCACAGATCTGAGTAATGAATTGTTCATTTTAAAGTATTGTTCTAGCCTGAAAAGCAAGTCTGCAGCGCTGGCATCATAGGGTTCCACATCTGTCTCTTAGTTGCTCTGGACTACATTGGCTCAATTTATTAAACAGGGAGGGATTTTTATGTTCTGCAACCCTGCAAACTAAACAGGAGCCCTGAGGCTTTAGTGGGGCTTTCCTCCTCATATGCACTTATCAACATGGCAAATTCGGCTCGCTAACCCTTCAGATCAATCTCCTACATTTGTGTTGCTATTGCAAGAAAACTGACAAACCCAAAGTGCAGGAAAGGTAAGAGCATCAAGAACTTATTTTTGACACTAGACAGAGTACTTACTTCTAATTCTGGATGCAAATAGGAAGCAGAATCCCACAGTAAAAACAAAAGCAGAGTCCCCAGACAGAGTTGGGTAAAAGTCATTGTGGTTGCAGCTTGATAAAACTCCATGAAAGAATGAGCAGCTCAAAAAGATTCACTGGGAACTCATCTCTGTGTTTCATTGTGTGAAAGCCAGAGATATTCAATTACATTAGAAATCATATGAGGGCAATTGGAGGCAATCCCTTTTCACACTGTGCACATTTACCTATGAAATGTGCTTCTGCCATGTGTGATAGAGCCCAGGGGTCTCAGCAGGATTCAGAAAAGAGTTCAGCAGGTCTCAAACATCTTTATAGGCAATATTAAAAGCTATAATTAAAGTAACAAAGGCTGCTAGTGATGTAAGCCCTGCTTGCCAAAGCTGAATTCAACCTTTCCCAGTGGAGTTTGGGAAGTGTTTCAGCAGTTCTCCTGCATGTCCCTGCCCATGATGCTGATCCCTGGCAAAAAAAAAGATCTAGAGGAGAGCAAGAGTTAGTCTTATCTAACACAAATCAGTTTTTCTATTTTATTTAAACTGCTGAGCATCAAATATGCTCACTGTAATCCTGACCAGTCCTAAGGGCAATGCAAGGTTGGAGGGGAGGTGTCCACCGAGTCCTGACCTCCATAATGGCTCGTGTTGGGCACTTTTGAAAAGGTGCAAAGAAATCCTTTGCCTTAAACAAATGTCTTGGGGCAGCGAGTTCCACAGCTTAACTAAGGTGGGAAACAGAGAGGCAAAATTTCTTCTTACTGATTTCTCCCAGAGGTTGATTTCACTGGCTCTGCTGCAGCAGTGGCGCTTCCAAAGAGAAAGCTCCTGAATGTTTTCTGTCTAAAAGTGCTTCACCCATCTGAACACCCCTGCAGTGTGCCAGCTGCAGTTGCTGAAGGGCTGCTGGCCCAGTGACACAATTCCCCTGGGCTGGAACGGAGACTAAGGGTTTGTCAGCACCCAAAAAGGGCCCAGCCTGGTGTCTGCTGGATTGTGAGAGAACCACTGGAGTCACCCCACCACATCCACACTCTCAGTGGTTTCCACACAAGTGATGTCCTCTGGCAAGTGCTGCCAAGTACAGCAGAGGAGGGGAAGGGGGAGAAGAGCAGACCCAGCCACAGCAGGACCTCAGGGCAAGCACGAGGGTTGCAGCCTGAGCAAGCCAAACAACACCTGTGAGCCTGCCTCAGCCAGGTGTATTTAGTGGAAGGTTTCCACTTCTTTCCTGGCCACTGCACGCAGCTTGAGTGGCCCTGTGGCTGCTGTGGGGCTGGAGCCTTGCAGGAGGAGGGCGAAGAGCTAGGGCTGAGCATCCCTGGGGTGGCTGTGCCTGGGATTCGCAGGGGGATCTGCAGGAGGTGGGGAGCAGGTGGCACAGTGCTGAGCTGCTCAGCTGTCGTGCGGCTGCAGAGGGACGGACGCAGCTGGGTGAGGGGAGGGAAGGGAAGAGCTCAGGCCCTGGCAGTCCTTCTGCTTTACAGGGCTGTGGCCAGCAAAGGAGCAGCAGAAAGGGATCTGGCTGGGATGCAGGGCCCTGTGTGGTTTTGATCCCGGGAGGGGCACTGTCACGAAGCACCCAGCGAGGGGCACACACAGGGTCTGTGACAGCCCTTGTGCTGGGGTGAGTACCCTGGCAGCAGCCCCTGCTGTGTGCCAGCAGGGGCCTTGGCAGTGCTCTCCGGGGCATAGATTGATATCTGCTCATGCAAATAACCTGGAAGTGTCCCCCGGAGTGGGACAGCTGGTCTCCGCTAGCGCTTTTGGGAGCATTCTTTATGTGCCCATGTAAGTACCCTGGCAATCTCTTTTGGGGCTCGCCAGCAGGGGCCCTGGCAGAGGCCAGGAGCAGCATCCCAGTGGCTGAAGCCATGCCAGCTGAAGCTTTCCAGCAGCAAAGCTTTCTTCTGCCCCGAACAAAGAACCGATGTGGCCAGCATTATTGATTTGTTTCGTGACTCGCCGCTTTTAGCGTGGCAGGAAAAGACCAAGAGGAGTTTTAATTTGTCCAAATGGTTTTAGACAAGGTTAATAAAACTCATTGATAAATGGCACTTTTCATTAAGTTTTAATTACGGTGTCATTTCAACAGGCTGGACGTGCATGGTTGTGGTGTTTGGTTTTTCCCTTTAAGGTGATGCCTCAGCAAAGTTGGTGGTGTTTGTTTTTTTTCATTTAAGGTGTTCTTCCTTGAGTTCAGTGATTAATTTCCATTGTGGACCAAGGAGCTGCCAGGCTGCTGGAGAGCCTGGCTGCCTCAGTGAATTCCCTTTGGCCCCCATCCCATGCTGGCAATTACAGCTATTTAGGCTAAAATGTGACCCTAGCACACTTTTGTACCTTGATACATCATTGCCTTGGTCCAGAAAAGGTGCTGGTGGCTGCTAGCCATCTCTCCTCCTCAGGAACCGGTGAGGATGCTGAGCATTTCTTCTTTCCTGTTGTCTCCCAGAAGTGGGTTTTCAACACCTGAAAGAGATGCAGACAGGATCTGGTTCAGGTCAACTCACAGCAGGATGAACAAACAGAAGATTCCAGGATCACTGGTTGGTTAGAAGCTCGGTCTGGCTGATAGTTCTCCCTCTCCAGAGTGAAAACATGAATGCTGTTTTAGCTTAGGAAGGTCTGTGTACACACGTATTATCCCTGAGACAGTGCTCCCTCCTGTGCACTGCACTGATTTCTGTCCCCAGCTCAGTTTCAAAACCTTGTTAAAACAGTTCTTTTTAAGCAGTTTACAATTTCACTATTTGCTCCCTTTCTTAACAGCAAATTTCCACATTCTTTCCACGTAATCATTACAAAAGTGGAGAAATTCACTGCTGCAGAAGGCAGAGGGTTGTCTGGTAAAGACCTTTCACTTTAAAATGCCCACTGCTCTTACCATCAGCATCTGAGGAGCTGCAGCCTGGGGATTGACAGCAGATTATATTCATCCCCTGCATCTCCACCTGCCTTCAGAAGGCTCACACAGCATGGTAGCTGGTGTCTGAGATCATCCCCTGGGGGTTGGACTGCCTGGGTTCAGGGCTGGCTTAGATAATCACACAAGTGCCTGATGTGGAAGAGAGCTCTGCAAGAAGCTCTGCTAAAGAGCCCTGTGCGGGCCTGTCAGGCTGCTCACTGCCTCAGGCTCTTGCCCTTGCTCCCCAGCTGGGCTGCCTTGCACCTACAGCTGTGCCATGTACCCTGTTTGTGTGGACCTTGGTCTGTGGACTTCATTCCCTGAGCTGACCTTGGATCTGTCTCGTCACCGAGGACTGGCCTGGCAGTCACTGGGCTGTGGCTGAGCCTGGTTGCCAGCCCCAGATCTGCTCTGCTCTCCTTGCTTGGGTACTGTGTGGCTGCACCTCTGCCAGTCAGGACACTGCCCCAGCTCCAGGCTCACCTTCCTCCATGGGGCCAGCCCTCACAGGTGACACCCTGATTGATGCCTACATCCTGATGATGCTATAATTTTGCCTGGGTTGTCACCAGCAGAGTGAAACCACAGCAGGAAATAGTCACCCTGTGTCTGCAGAGGACCTATTGGTCAGGCAGAATAGAAGGGAAGAAGCTCTCCCATATTACAATTCGAAGCAGCAACGGGCAGCAGCATTCCTGCACCCATGTGCCACATACCAAAATCTTAATGTGTGCTACAGCAGGGAGGGATGTTCCACAAATTGAAGGAGGCCATGGGAAAGAGGAATTTCAGGTAGATGGTGAGCCTGGAGAAAAGGAGACTCAGAGGTGCCCTCATCACCCTGCACACCTCCTGAAAGGTGGCTGAGCTCAGCTGGGGCTGGGCTCTTTCTCCAGGCAGCACTGACAGAACCAGAGCACACAGCCTCAAGCTGCACCAAGGGAAATAGAGGTTGGATATTAGGAAATGTTTTTCACAGAAAGAGAGATAACATTCTGCAACTGCCCAGGGAGGTGGTGGAGTCACCATCCCTGGGTGTGTTTAACAAAGCCTGGATGTGGCACTGGGTGCCAGGGTTTAGTTGAGGTGCTGGGGCTGGGTTGGACTCAATTCTCTTTAAGGCCTCTTCCAACTCAGTCATTCTGTGATTCTGTGAATAATGGCTCCCCAACATGCCACTCTGGAGGGGGCTGTGCTAGGTGTGGATTGGGATGCCAGGGTGGGCTGGGCCCTGCAGATGAGCTGGCTCCCACAGCTGGGGGTTCCACGAGAACCTCGCAGCAGCACAGAGCCACTCTCAGGGCTGGCAGTGAGGTTCAAGAGACAAGGCTTGCTCACCAACACTAAAACAAGGTGGACTTGAGCTCTTTGTTCCTAGGGTGGGCTGAAAAGTAGCTGCATTCTCATGGCTACCAGAAGACATGGGCTGTTTTGGTCAAAGACCCCACAAGCCTCCTTAAAGTCTCTGTGCCTGAACTTTGTGAGTTCAGTCATCTCATTGCAGCTTGTTGCTCAAGGTCTTGTAAAAGTGGCCCTGGCTGTGTGCTCCATGCCTTTGTCACCCTGTTGGGGTGAGTGCCTGGGGACTTGGCTGCTTGCTGTGGCAAGGCAGGCAGTGCTGCAGTGCTTTAGGGGAAGAGCATCTCTCAGGAGATGCAGGGATTTAGCCAAAGGTGAGATAGTACCTATCACTACCTGCAGGGTAAGGCTGGGAGGTGCCAGGGGACAGGAGTGTGTTGGGCTGGGCTGAAATGCCTCTGAAGAACAGGATGAACAAGCCTAGGCATGCCAGAAATGCCCTGAGCTTTGTCTGTAACCATCACAAGTGGCTGGGCTCTGCTGTTCAGGGTGCACCCTGGGCAGGTGACTGCTGCTGGGATGAGCACCCTTCACCTTGCTTTAAACTCTGTTGCTCAGGTGTTGCCACAGCTGAGAGCAATACAAATCCCTGCAGAGCACAGCCCTGCCTAAGGAGCTTGGGGGAATGAGGTTTTGCTGGCAGGGCTGCTAGTGCTGACTGGCTTGAAGCCAGTGTCTGCATTTGCAGCATGGTATATGGAGGTACCTCCAAAGGGAACTGTGCAGAAGCCTTGTTTTGACATCTCAAGGCTTTAATAAAGTTTGGAGGTTTGCCTAGGCAGGATGAAGCTTGGCTACAACACAGGCACTTTTGGCCAGTCGTGTTTTAACCCAAATGCTCCTTACTACTGTTAATTTTTTAGTGTAAACCCATTCTAAATCCTGACTTGCTTGTCTCATGCACAGGAGGAAAAGAAACCATAGAAAATGGGGTGACTCCTGAGCATCTGAAGGTGGTGTGGATCTGCTGATGTGCTCCCCAGCCCTTGCTATCCTCTATTCCAAAATATTTCTGGAGCCTTAGAAAGATAGAGCCACAGCTCTGGGATGCAGAGTAGAATGTCTCTTCTGGTGAGACTTCTATGAGAGGCTGGGGTCAGAGAGAGAGAAACATGATGCAGTGTCACTGCAAGGCCTTGCACTTTTTACTGATTGTGCTTGAAGTGTGTGTGATGGTGGAGCCGTGTGGCTGAAGCAGACACAGAGAAATGGAGAGGCAGAGAGATGAGAGGATGGTTGACATGCAGACACAGGATGTCCTGGCAGAGGTCACGGGGAGCTCACAGCTGCAGAGTGACCACAGATGAGCTCAGATCCTCTGTGTCAAGGTGTGATGGAGCCCAGGGACAGAGGTGGAGGGATTAGCACAGAGACATGGTTGGCTTTTGGGTCTGTCTGGGGAAGTCAGGTGGGTGGAGTAGGAGGCTGGGAGTGGGGAGGATGTTTATATGGAATATAGCTCCTAGGAACAGGAATTTTGCCTGCTTTTATGCTAGGGCAAATCACCCCAAAACCACACTAACCCCTGTGTATAAATCTCCCAGCACAGATAGACAGACAGACACCATAGGTCAGGCAGGAAACCTGACGTGACTAACACAAAAAGCAAGAAAACACTTCCCATGGTAGCACTGGGCTTCTACCCTCCCTAAAGTCATCCCCCAGAGAGGGAGTCAAGCACACTTGCTAATCCAGGGTGTTTTGGTCGCCTAGTTTGCTCTCATTTTTATCCCTGTGGGCAGGAGAGGAAGAGAACACAAGAATACAAAAAATAAACTTGAGGCTCTGGGAATCTTTACACAGAAGGCTTGGTGACAGCTTGGGACCTGCCTTGGAGGGCACTGAGCCCCTTTCCCAAATAGCCAATGCTCTCAGCTCGTGCCCTGGGAGCCCTTGGCAGGCTGCTGTTTGCCCCCAAAGCCATGGGGTGTTAATACACACCAGCTCACTGGGTTTTGTGCTTCCCCTTCCCAGACCTCCAGCGTAGGGTGACAGCAGCAGGGAATTGGGGTGGGCAGCTGTGGAGGGCTGGAAGGAAATGATGCAGTTTCACTTATTTATTTGCATGCTAAGCTCCAGCAGCAGCAAGGACAGCTGGGTGTGTGTGCTGACTGCTGAGCCCCTCTCCTTAGAGGGCAAATGCTGATGGAGCTGCTTGGCTCCTGGAGCTCTGAGCCCTGCTATTGTGAGCAAGATTTGAACTTCTGCAGGTGTGCTGGGAATAGCCCAAAGCACCTTTTCTCGGTTGCTGGTCAGAGGAATTCATGGCTATTATATTTGGGAGCCAGGCAATGATTACAAATCAATGACTCCACTCCCAGAGTGATTCATCATTAGCCTGGGAATTTAGCCCTTTCCCTGGCTCTCTCCATCAGCAGCTCCTGCTCCTGTGGCATCTCAAGTGTCTTATTCATTTTGAATCATTGGATAGTTATGGATGGAGGATAGCTGAGGAGGAGTGGAAGGACAGATGCACTGAGACATGCTTGGGCAGCAAAGGGGAGGGAGGGCTTTTGAAGTGGCATCGGGCACCTTGAGGGTGAGCAGAGCTTGGCTGCAGACTGGGGAGCAGTGCTGCCAGCAAGACCCAGGGCACACCAGCATTCTCTCTGCTGCAGGGCTCCCACAGATGTCCCTTTTGGGTTGGGAAATGGTCCATGTTTTTGCCTGGCTGGCACAAAGTGGGGTGGAATGAAATAAAAATACCAACCTGTGCCCAGCCAGACCAGAGCAGGGGTTATGTAGCAGTCCAGTGGGGAGGTTTTAATGATCCCAAACATCCCAGGACAGTCTATTCTTAATAATCATTTATAGCACTTAGCACTGCCACATGTTCTTAGCATTTTGCAGGCATGAACCAGAGACTGGGACTGCTTCAGAGCAGGGACTGGCACTGTGGTCTCACCCAGGCCCAGCAGAGGCAGGGACTCCCCACAGCCTGCCCTCACTCACCTGTGCACCTGCCCTCCTCTGGCTGTTTTCCTGCCCCTTGTCCCACCTCATGGTTTCCCTCTCCAGACTAGACTACGTCTCTCATGCAGGCTTGCTTTACAACAGCTGCTGGCCCAGGGACCACAGCTCTTGCACCAGCAAATACAGCAAATAACCATCACAGCTAGGCAGGGAATTGGTTCCATTTCACAAATGAGGCAGCTGGCACAGAAAGAACAGCTAACTGGTGAGCTAGGAACACATTTCCCGGCTCCAGTCCTCTCTTCCCGGCCTTACAGTGATATTTCCAGAAAGCAGCTTAGATTACAACATGTTCAGAGAGGCTAGAAAGCTAAAAGGCAGCCCCACCCTTTGTGCTCTCAGAAATGCTCCTTGGTTTGCATTTGGCTCACACAAAAATGGGTGTCCCCCACAGAAAACACAACCAGGTCTGCATTTGGCTCACACAAAAATGGGTGTCCCCCACAGAAAACACAACCAGGTCTGCATCACCCCTAGGTCCTGCCCCTGCTGGATTTAGCTCTGTGGCTTTTGCTGACTCCCACACACGTGCCAGGCTTTAACTGGGGCTGGCACACTGCAAGCTGACCCTCCACAGCAGCGGGAGGGACTCTGCAGGACCTGAGCTGAAAGATGAAGTGAGAAACACACATCTGCAAGCCTGCTGCTGCTGCCTCTGTGCTCCTTCCCCCTCCCTGCAGCCCCAGAGCTGCCCATGCTCCCTGTGCACGGCCGCTGCTGCTGCTGCCAGGAGCAGGGTGCTGGGAGCCTGCGGCCACAGCAGGGCAGAGGCAGGAGGGAGAGGTAGGGAAATGCTCTAGGAACAGTACCTGTCACCTTGAAGAGGCTCAGGAGGTTTGAAGGAAAGCAGTTCACACGTGGAACTGAAACTGAGGCAGGGGGAACTCGCTGTGGGCACTCAGTGCCGGCCACCAGCTATTTAAAACTTCAGATGCATCTGAGGTACAGCCGGGCATAAAGAAAGGCAGCTTGCACAGACACACCCAGGACAGGGCTTTGGAACACTGCTGGGTACAGCTGCAGCAGCTGAGAGGTCAGCAGGGACCAGGAACCACCCCAGAAAGCAAGGAAGAGCTGGGCTGTTTGATGAAGGAGCAGGGCATTCATTCCTGGCTAAGCAGCACGTGGGACCAGAGCCAGGGAGATGAAGACTGTTCCAGGGGCCACACAAGACTGGACAGGAACTGCAGTCGTGCTCCTGTGGACAGACACAGAACTATTGCAAAACCTCCAAATAGGCTACTTGCTTCTCAGGAAGAATGCAAAGAAGCTGAGAGATGTGTTGGTGTGGGAATGACAACTGTAACATTCCGTGTTAGTCCTTGAGACAGGCCAAGTCTTCCTATACCATGCCTCAGCTCCCAGGCAAGTCTGAAGCCAGGGTTTTGCTGCCTGCAAGCACTAGACAAACCCAATCCTCCCCCAAATGGGGCTCCTGGTTGTCCTCTTCTCCCTCTTTCCACCTTTCCTGTCCAGACAGATCCCACCTAAAAGCAGCTGTGGTCCCATTTCACCAGGATTTTTTATTTTCAGAGCATGCATCACATTTTAATAGAGACTAAAGCCTCTCAAACACCTGCTTACTTCCTAGTCCAGCCCCTGCAACATCTGTACAAAACTCTCCTGGCAATGTCTGCAATTGTTTATGTGGAAAAGTCCCATCAAAGAAGTGTTTGAGCACTGGATTTGGTTTTGTTTTTCAAATGTGATTTGAAAGAATGACCCACTGCAAATCTCTGAGGTCCTCTGGCAAGCATTCCCAAGACCTCTGCCTGGCTGTAAGCTATTTGAGATCCCTCACACAGCATTTTAATCCCCCTCAGTGCTCCACAGTGGGAATCTGTCTCCAGCACTGGATTTCTCACTACAGAGCCAGTTTTCCAACTGCCTGGGCTGAACTTGGTTGAATGCTAGGCTTTACTACCAGAAAATTACAAAAAAATTTACAAGAAAATTAAAGCAATTCCCTTCCTTCACTGATATAGTTCCCCTGAAGGGACTTGGAGGCAGAACTCTTGTCCCTACTGAACCATCCCTTTTCACTCCATGTGCTTCCCTCCTCACACCTCCCATCCTCAAGCTGCTTTCATCAGCCAATAGCTGCTGCTGAGCGTATTTGGGTCATCTTTCCACTCCAGTGATCTCCCTTTTTGGGAGCAGGATCACCTAGAGACTCAAGGGACGCCCATCCTGCTGAGGGGCACAGCCACCCTCTGGACATGCTGCCATGGACAGGGCTGAGGGAATATCCCTGGCTGATCCCTGCATGGATGCTGGGACGGATCTCAGTGACAGCAGAGGGAGAAGGGACCAGGAGAGGAGGAAAAGCCGCCAGGTGTCTGGCTGGGACAGTCGGGGAGGGGACGGTGGGCAGCCTGAGCACCCTGCTTTCAGGGCCTTGTGCCAGCTAATGAAATTTAACATATTATTGACCAGACCCTACTGTCTCTGCCTCAAAAACAATCTTTGTGACTGCTGTGAGTTGTTTTCAATAGTTCTCAACTTACAAGACATTTATTTTTGTTTCAATATTTAAAATGATTACATTTTTGGACTAAATTAAAGCAAATGGCTTTGTTCTCCCCTGGAAGCTGTTTATGTAACATCTGTTTAAAGTAGTTTAAAATGTCTACATTTAAGCAGTTTAAAACTCCAGTCCGTTGAACTGTGTGAAATAAAATGCTGAAATTACTGCATTTGTTGTGATTTTTTTTTTTTAAAGTCCATCCCCTCTCCACCTGACTTGCTTCCCAGGCTCGAGTTTAGCCCTGTGTCCCAGGGCAGCCGGCTGTATTGATGCCTGCCCCATTCCCAGAGCTGGCAGAGACTGGACAGGACCATGTCGAGGTACAAATTGCTGCTTTCTCAGATGTAAAAGCATCAGCGAGCAGAGTTTGCAGTGTCCCGGGCATTAAAGGCTCTGTAGCCGATTAGGATTAGATATCCAAGCTCGTGTGTATTCCTGGGACAGCGAGCAGGGCTTCGGAGTCTCCCTGCAACAGGAACGCGCCCAAGCGCTTCTCCCAGGATATTTTAAAGCTGCCTGTGCGCTCCAGGGAAGGCGGCACGGCTGCACAGAAAGCCCCCAGAGATGCCCTCGCTGTCAGGCACCGATGGGTTAAAGATCTGGGGGTTCCCCTGAGCCACCCCGCTTTTTTGGCAGCCCGGCTCCCCAGCCGCTGCCCGCGTCCCACTTTCCCACAACCTCGCCTGCCTCCTCCTCCTCCTTATATATTCATGAAGCAGCGCAGCTGGGGTGAAATAAAAGCTGGGCGAGCCGGGGCGGCCGCACAGGAAGAGGAACTCGGTGTGCCTGGCTCGGCACGGCCGGCAGGGACCCTGCTCTTTATCCCAATCCCGCTCTTTCTCCGTGCCGGGACAGCGCTGGCTCGCAGCGGGCAGAGCCGCTCGCCCGGCAGCGGCTGCGGAGCTCTGGGCGCCGGGAGAGGAGAGCGAACAGTAAGTGAGGCAGCCTCAGCACGGCTAAGATGACACTTTCTGTGGGATGTTTGCTTTTCTAGCTCACAGCCAGGCCTGGTGTGGGGCTGCAGCCACCCCCCTGCTCTGTTTGCTCCCCAGCACACCCTAAAGGGGGCTGGGGATGTTTTCCCAGACCTACAGGTGGAGGAGAGGCTGGAAGGAGAAGACACAAGCAGGGCCTTTCTATGTAATTCACATAGGCTTATTTCAAAATATTGAGCCCTTCTCCAGCCTGTTTTGCTCTGGAGAGATTGGCACGGAGTCACTAAAGCCTGGTGTTGAAGGATTATATTGCAGTTGTGCTTTTTTGGGGGGAGGGAGAGCTCTCAGAGTTCACATGTGCCTGCCTCCTGTGATCTCTTACTGCTCCCATGGTCTCACTTCCATGCCCTTTCCTCTGGGATTGCAAGGAAAGGACACAGCTCTGTTGCTGCAGAGAAAGCCTTGGGGTATCCTGCCTGTAAATTAACCCTTGGGATAGCTGGAATATACTAAAAGGGTGCAACAGGAGTTTCTCTCAACTGGAGAGAATGAGGATCTGATCAGCTCGAGCCAAGCCCCTTAGCTGGACACTACCAGCACAGCCAGCACCCCTTATTCAGTGAGAGCTCCATCCCAGCTTGCAAGCAGCATCCTGACCCCAGCAATCCCCCATTCCAGGGCTGGCCCTTTGCCTTACTGCATGATGTGCTGCCAGTCTGATCCAAGGAGCAACACCTCTTCACCCCACCCAGCCTTGCAGTGTGTAGCCAGCAGCCACAGGGAGTGTGCTGATCCATTAGCCCTAAATTCAGGGGACACTGGTAGCAGGTGCCCCTGCCAGCAGGGAACATCCCATTAACCCACTGCCTCTGCATGACGGGCCAACAACTTCACATCCCACTGCCAAGGTGCTCCCTTCTGACCCCTGCTAATGCCTCCGTCTTTTCTCCCTGTCCAGGTGCAGCTCCAAGATGAAACCTCCATCTGGGCAAGGTGTAAGGCTGGCATGCCTTCTCCTGAGCCTGGCTGCCCCCTGCCTTCCCAGCCCTCTCTGGAAGGACCGGGACTCCCTGATGCAGGAGGAGAAAGCCCATCAGACAGGTGGCAACTTGGTGCTGAGTAGGCAGGAGCAGCAGCTCAGTACAAAGCTCGTAAACCTCAAGAAGAAGGAAGTGGAAGCAGCCATAACTGCAGGACAGTTTCCTCCAAGCATGCACTTCTTCCGGGCAAAAAGCCTCATTGATCAGAGCACGGTGTTCAGCATCTTAAAGCGCATGCCTAAAGGTAGGCTTGGCTTAAGGAGTCTCATCTTACTCATCCTTTCTCACCTCTTGCTTTCTGAGCTGGGACAAAACACAGGATGTGGGAGACAAGCTTCTGAGAGCTGTAAGTTTTGCTCATTGGGTTTCAGGAAAAGCCCCGCGGAGAGGAAGAG
Organism: Pyrgilauda ruficollis; assembly: GCF_017590135.1. NCBI lineage: Eukaryota > Metazoa > Chordata > Aves > Passeriformes > Passeridae > Pyrgilauda > Pyrgilauda ruficollis. The sequence goes on along the minus strand of NW_024528377.1, from coordinate 2,038,684 downwards.
GGGGATGGATTGGGTGAATACACATTTCCAGCAATTGTGGCTTTTGGTTTGACATACAATATGGAGCCTTAAGTCTTTCAAGAGTGGAGAAGGGACAGAGGAAGCAAAGACAACAAGAAATACCAGACATCCCCATTTACTCAGCACGTTCCAGCCAGTGCCTCTCTTTTTCCCACAAACACATTCCATGAACAGGCTACCAAACTTATTCTATATCTCAACCAAAAGTGTTGCATCTCCCAAAAAGTGTTTCTGCAGGTGGTAGCAGACCTGGAAGTGTGCTGGAAAGTCTGGGGGCACTAGAGGAAGAAGGGACTACCTCTAACACTGAAGTCTTTGTGTTCTTTGCTTGTGGTGTACAAGTCAAAGCCTGTCACTTCCACCACTTAAAGTGAGCTTGTAAAAGGGAGAGAGAGCAACATTTTACAGAGGCAGCAACAGGACCAGGGGGATCAGAATTGAATTAAAAGAGGAGAGGTTTAGATTAGATATTAGTAAGTCTACTCAGAGGGTGGTGAGGCACTGGAACAGATTGCCCAGAGTTGTGGCTGCCCCATCCCTGGAAGTTTTCACAGCCAGATTGGATGTGGCCCTGAGCAATTTTCCCACCTTCTCCCTCCCAGTTTTCGCTGTGGGATGCAGATCCCAGACTTGCAGCATCCCAAGCCATTAACAGAAACAATTATGTGTCAGAAATGTCATTATCCTTTCATGGCTGAATTGAACAGTTAGAAATTTAAAAGTACTCCCCTCTTCACCTCCAGTATCATTGATACTAAGTGGGAGTCAAAACAAATAATTAACACTTCTCAATTCTGGCGTTGTTTAAATGGGCTCTTGGAATCTTTGCAAGGGCTGTATGCTTTTAGGGCCAAGATCACATCCTTGTAGCTGTTTGAGTAGGATTTGATCAGAGCCCCTGGGAGTTCCTGTTGTTTCAAGCACTATGGTAATGTCTGTTGCTGCTCTCATAGGGAAGGAGGTGACATTGCCAGCCAGAGGAGGGTCAGGTTTGCAGCATGCCCAGTCTGGTGCACCAGCTCTGCTGAGAGCAGCAACCACAGCTCCTCTTTACAGCCAGACCCTCTGCAGTGGGATATCATAAACATGACTTTATATTAGATTAGTCCACTGTAAATTATAGTCTGGAACTTAATGTATTGTCAAATACATACCAGTCTTGTTCTTGCTATTCATGTTCTCCCTTTACCCTTAAGGGCATCAAAGCTACTTCAACTAAGAGGTCTTCCCTAGACTAATAGAATACATATCTAAGACTTCAGCTCTCACAGTGCCTTCCCTTTACAAAGGTGAGGCTTAGTTCAAGCTCTAATAACACCAGGAGTCTTTGGAAAAGGAGAGATTTCAGCAAAATGAAATGATGAGGAAGGTGAGCATACAGAGGATGCTTCCTGTGCCAGGAAGACTGGCAGCTGCCAACATACTGCACAATAACAGAGCACCTCAGAGGCCCTCTGTGCTGGCCAGCAGCAGATGTACAATGCAAGTGAGCATGCTTTTGATAAGGCACAGAAGTAAATTGTACTTCTGCATCAAAGTGCAATTCCCCAGAGTAACATGGGCTGGGATTTTGGTGTGTGCCAGAGCTCCAGAGAGCTGAGAGAAGAGACACAGCCTAGACACAAAAATTGAAGCTGGGATCCAGACAGCTTAGATACAGAGCTTTGCTTCAGGTGTGCTTCAGCCAGCGTGCCTTGTGAGCTGCTGCCTCCTGTGCAAGTTTCTCTTTAAAACAGCGGGGCCTGAGCCAGCTCACAGCAAACTCTGCCTGAAAGACCTTTAATAACTTGGAGCATTTTCCATCCCAGTGGAGAAGCAGAGCTCCCTATTGATTTCCCCCCCTCCCTGTGCTCCCAGGGAGCTGTCACGCTCTGCCTGCCCAGTGTCTGATGTGGAGGGGGCCACATCCTCCAGCCTGGGGGAGGCAGAGCAGCACTGCAGTCTTTGCTGGGAGAATTCACCCACAGCCTTCTAGAAGCATTTCCAGACACCCCTGGATGAGCAAACAAACTGCTATGATGTCAGAACCTAGCACACCCCTCTGGGTGCCCTGGATGACACGTGCCCCTGGCAAGAAGCCAAAGACACTTGGGATTTCAATCTTAACCCATGGAGCAAATTACCAACCTTGTATGAAGAACCAGAAGTTTAAGTCACAGAAGTTTAAGTAGAGAGAATAATGAATAAATCACTGGGTGAAAAGTGGAGTTTTGGGGATTTTAATATAGGGGGTCTAGGCGGCAAGGTGGAGGGATTTGTGTGTTGTCCTATTCTTCTTCCTAGCCTCCATCTTCTGTGTGATGTTGGCACTTTTGGATTGGTTTAGAACAGAAGTCGACAGTCTAACATAGGTGATAGGTATTGGAAAATAATGATAAATAAAGTACACGTAACTCATAGTATAAAATGTAGACACCAGCCCAGGGGCAGGCAGTGTGCCCTTGACAGACCTCTGCGGGTCTGAGAAAGAATATTTTAGACAATCGACAATAACCAACCTTGTGAACCAGAGCCGAAGAATTCCAACTCTTTCTTCGACCATTGGGCTGGGAAAAAGGGACTCTTGGGGTCATCCTGACCGCAGGGAACCCAAGACTACCCCACTAAACCTTCTCCCCAGCTGCCTGGGCTCACCAGGACATTCCTGTCCCCCACCAGGTGCTGTGCTCCACCTGCACGACCTCGCCCTGCTGAGCGTGGGCTGGCTGGTGTTCAATGCCTCCTACCTGCCCGACTGCTACATCTGCTTCATCCCCACGGGCTCCGTGCGCTTCCGCTTCTCCCGGCCGCGCCCGCCGCGCCCGCCGCCAGCCCCGTGCTCCCCGTGGCTCCTGCTGGACACCTACCGGGGACAGCTGAGGGACGTGGCCGAGTTTGACAGAGGGTGAGTGGGCAGGGGTGGCCTGTTGGTGCTCCATGGTGTAGCCAGCAGGAGCGTTCTGGTCCAGCTTTCCCGTTTGCTCGCTGCTCTGCGAGGGAGGAACTCCGTCCAGGGCTGTGAAAAAGCAAATAGCAATGTAAGAGCGTGAGGGCTGCTGCATTAAGTACAGCACAGTCAGGGACCATAAAAACCTGATTTTTTCTATGCACACGTACTGAGGACACATGCTGAAGTAGATTTATGAGACCTGGCCCCAGCTCTCCATGTGGGACAGGGCTGCATGGTGCCTCATCCAGTGAGGTATCCAAAATCTGGATGAGGAAGCCAGGCAGCTGATGAACAGGCTCTCCCCAACAGCCGAAAAGCCCTTTGCAAAGTCATTGTTTTGATTCAGAGCAAGAAGTTGCAGAAAATATTTGTGTTAATTACTACACTAGCAAAAACCCTCAAACTTCCCAAAATAAAACCTAACCCAACTGTTCCTCCAAACACCAAACTTGTTTTCTGAGGCCTGCCTTTGAAACCCCACCGGCACCCATCACCTGGAAGCATGAGGCACTCATTCCCAACAGGCACCAGGAGCTGTGCCTCACCCTCCTGGGCACTGGCTGAGCCAAGGAGCCCCACACACAAGACCCCTGCCTGGTTTGGGGGCTCCTTCCCCTCAAAAACCCTCCTGCTAGCAGAGCATCTGCCCTTACAGGCAGCTGTCCAGGTGCTCACACCTGAGCTGGCTCCCCAGAGCATCACTCACCTCCTGCAGGAGCTCCTCTCCCTGCAGGCAGCTCCTGCCTTTGCTGCTGGCAGCCTTTTATCAGGGCTGGGCTTGTCTGAACCACCTGGCATTTAATCACTTACAGGTGGCTGGGAAGAGCCTGGCTCCCCCTCTAGCCAGTGGTGATGGGAGCACAGAGTCCTATCTCCCCATCCAGGGGCCATTGATCCCGGGACAAAGCCTTGCTGAAAAGGCCAAGAGGAAGCACGCAGCTCTGCCGTGGTGTGTGGGGGGCTGGAGGGAGCACGCTAAATAATGCATGAAGTCAGACACTGAGCGATGAGGACAAAGGAAAATATTGAGTAGCCATCCATTCAGAGGGCACCGCTGTCCGTGGCGCTCCAGGGGCTGGGGTGTGCAGAAAAAAAAGTGTGGGGTGTCGTGTAATGACAGACAGTATTGCCATGCCTACACACAAGGAGAGGGCTGGATTGAGGCAGTGCAGGTGACCCTAATTCCAGCATTTCCCAAGTGAAACTTGGTGGGTTTTACTGCAGTGAGGGTGGGTTTTACTGCAGTGAGGTTGTGTGCTCTTAAATAGAGACCTTTTAACTCTGGGTGTGCTGGCATCCCCTCCACGTGGAAGCTGTCTGGGCTCTGTGGCCTGCAGATCTGGGAAGGAGGTCAGGTTGGGAAGCTGAGGAGCTTCCAGACTTGTGGCATGGTATTGCCTTCCCTCCCCAAAACCAGCAATGGGCAGGGCAGAGGGCTCTGACTCGCCAGGGCATCCACCATCCCTCTCTTATGGAAGTCCAGGAGGGAAGGAGAATATGATGCCAGACCCTGGGCTCTTGACCTTTTATATCCTGAGGCTCAACTGCCCTGACACATGATGGACGAAATAAGATCCAGTGAGAAATCACCAGAGAGAAAACTGGTTCCCCATTAGCTCCTTTCCATCTCTGCTGGGAGTGATGAGGAAGGAAAGATGACAGCACCAGCTCTCTTCAACCACACCAGGAGACCCATAAATAATGTGGAAGAGATTGGATTTTGAAACAGCTTCACTTCCTTAAAGCAATTGCACTGAGCATTTAGAGGTGTCTCAGGAGCAACCCTTCACTGCACTTGTTTTTGGTTGTGTTTCCATGGCATGATGCCACTTTCTGGCAGAGGCTGAAGGGCAGGGCATCCTGTACACCCTGTACACCTGGGTGACTGGGGCTGTGCATTGTGTGGTCCCCTCTGTTCCTGGGTGGAAACACTTGTTTTCAGAGGTAGTATTGCCACATTCCTCTTCTTTTGTATTTCCCTGACAGTGTTTAGTGGCCACAAGTCAGAGCAGGACTTCAGAGTGGCAGGCCCTGCACAGGGACACAAGACAGAGCCTCGCTGCAAGGGTCTCCCCAAATGTGGAGGGGAGACTGAGGCAGAGGCCAGTGAAGTGATTATCCTCAGCAAACATGTGCCTGAGCCAAGAACAAACTTGGATCTCTGGCATCCTGGGTGCTCACTTATCCATTTGAGTATGTTGTCCTTCATTTCTTGCCCTTCTGTGCTCATCACCACAAAATCACAGAGGAGTCATTAGGCATAATGTGCAAACACACCAACAACAGCCACGCTGAGGCACTTCCCCTCCTATTCTCATCTAATCCCTGGGCACTAGTCTAGGGGTTAGGAATGCTTTTGGCCGTCTGGAAATAGGTCTCTAGCCAGGAATAGGCCCCAATCTGTTCTGCTTCTCAGTTTCTGGAAACTCTCCCAGTCTCTTGAACATGTGCATCCCAGGCTACCTCTCTCCTGCACTCCTCTTTGCCCTTGAGCACTGACAAGCTGAGAGAAAGCAGATGTCAGAGGGAAGAACGGATGGATAGTTGGGTGGTTTCAAGGAAGTGTCAAGGGAATATGGCAGCAGGGAAGGGCTCTCATGCAAGGCAGGGTAGATCAGCAAATGTGAAGGAACAATGGAAATGTTTCTGAGAAGCTGCACCTCTTTCACCTTACATTATTTCTGACCAGGAAGGGGTAGAAGAAAGGGGAATCTGCAAGATTTTTTTGCTGTTTGCATTTTCAAGTACATATGTGTGTGTGTGTGTGTGTGCTTTGGAAGGGACTCCTTTTGTTTGTTTCCCTCAAGAGAAGGTCTAATCATTCCTATTCAAAGCACACATCTCATGGGCCAAGACCCCGGAGTATTGTGTTACTGGTGAGCTTCCAAAAGGATGCTCTGAGGAGAGCCAGGAGACCACAGGCCAAGGGACAGCGAAAGGAAGGGAATTTTGTTTTCATACTTAAAAGGAAAAACAATCCTCACTTGTTTTCTCCACAATCAATTACGATACAGGAGAATGTCATTCTTCCCCTCAAGAAGCATCATAATGGCTGCCACCTCCAAAGCAAGAGTGTGCCCCCAGACATTTAGGGAAGCAGCATTGACATTCCAGATATTTGTAAAATACCACTGCACACCCCCCACCAGCAGCACAAGGACTGAGGCTGTGCCCAGCAGAGCTCTCTATCACCAGGATGAAGTCATCTGTGAGGGAGCTGACACCACGGCCGAGGCTTCAGGGACAGCTCCCCTGGGCACTGGCTGCTGCCCTGGCTGCCATCACCTTCCCCTCTGTCTTCTGACTGCCTTATCTCACAGAAAAATAGGGCAGTGTGTGCAGTAAGAGGGGGGGAAAAAAAGAATAAAAATCCACTACAGAAACAAAGCACTCCACTCCCTCTACAAGTCTCCCCTTGGGGAGAAGAAGAGGGGATGAGAGAGAGCGAGAGAAAGCGAATGAACCACATGTGACAGATGTTAGTCACACTATTTAATGCACCACTGGAAGACATTTAGCTACTACGGTGAGGAGAGGGGCATAATTACCCATCAAGAACAGAAAAAGGAGCAGGAAAAAAAATCCCTTTAAAAACAAAGCAACAAAACATTTCACTTCTGTATTATATAGCACAGGAAAGGAAAACAGGGAAAAAACCCAGGAAAAGAGAAGGCAAACCCACAGCTGAAAATAAATAATCCTTGGCTGGTCATTTTTGCTGTGCCCCTTTGGGCATATGCATTGCAACAGCATTGTTCAGTGCATATATGACATGACATGGAAGGCTATTTGTAGTCTGCACCTGATCACTGGCAAAGGCCCATTCCAGAAAAGAAGCAAAAAAAGAATGTATTTACGAAGCTTTGCTTCATCTGCATGAGCTACTGATGGCAGAAGCCCCCGAACCCTTAGGAGATTATCTGCTTATCAAGGATGGATCACTATTATGCAATAAATCTTCAACAGTTGTAAGGATCAATAATCAGTCTCAAAGGGAAGGGGATTATAAAGAGAAGTCCAATTTGATTTATGTGCTTTTAGGAGCAGGGTGGTGTGGGGATTTATTGCTGTTCCTAGCCCAAGAGCACAGGCTAAGTAAACAACCACGAGTTTGTACAGCCGGATTTAAAGGCAGGAGCGGAGCCCTGCGTGCGCTCATTGCTGGAGGAGCCGAGTTCTCACAGCACAAGGGGAGAAAGTGCTGGGAGCCCCACTAAGCACCCATCCTTATCTGGAAGGAGCTGCCTGCAGTGCGAGAACGGGCTTGCACAGCCTTTTGATCCACGGGGAGGTTTTTCCCTGAGCGCCCGCAGCGCCGGTGGGAACAGCCCCGCTCGGCTCCCGGCTCCGGGCAGGTGCCGAGCTGGAGGGGAGCTGCCCTTCGGCCACGAGGGAAGGGCAAAATTCTCCTTCCCCCAGCTCTTCCCACACGAAAGCTCCCTGATGAGCAGCGGCACAGCCTCTCTGCCGGCGGCTGCCCCCCTCCGCTGGATCAGCGCCTTCAGGATGCTCCTGACTCCGGCATTCCTGGTTTCTAGGGTGATGCCGGGGTGTCTCCTCGCTTCCGTGGTCCAGCTCGGTCTTCTCTGGTTGCATGGATTACTGAGCAGTAGCTGGGGTTGCCCAGTGTCCTGCGATAAAGGCACCAAAGCCCCTATTGTAATGCGTGGGAGGGCAAGCCCAAGTTGCTGTGGAGACCTTAACTCTGAATTTTCCTGACTGTTGAGCATTTAAAGTCTCGTCCTTAACAGTAGTAGCATGTCTTTTATGTACAGGTTTTCTTCTAAAATTGTTCCTGGCAAAGAAATTAACAGAGTGAGGAAGAAATGAAACTGCAGGCCCTGGAAGAGAATCCTTAGAGAGTGAAACAGCAGGCAAATCCTGGGGGAATGGGCTCTGTTTTATGGGCAGGATGGAGGGATTCAAAAGGCATATCTGTCCAGGATGTCTCAGTTTATGAATCTGGACCAGATCACATTTTACATCTGTAGGGGGGCTGTGGGGGTTTAATTCCATCCACAGAACTGTCCTGGATGAGGATAATAAGATCACAAATCAAAGCCACACCTCCCATATAACAGAGCAGAGCACTGCACGAGGATGGGGGCCAAGACATCAAACAGGAAACATTATTAAAGATCAGTAGCTGTTATTGAGGGGAAACAATATACCCAGATGAAAGCTGAAGCATGGCTGAAGGTATTTCTGTCTGAACCTGCTTAGCCCCTGACACGAGATAAGCACTGGGCCAGCAAGAAAACATCTGTAGGTTTCTGTGATGGCTTCCATTTGTCCACCCAGGAATGAAGTTAATCACCCCTGCACTGCCATTTAGACTTTGCCCACTGATAGGAGAAATTTATTATGAACTACTCTTCAGGTGGAAGAAGGAGGGCTGTTGCCAGAGGCAGGGTTTCAGGTGGGATGAAGGCTATCAGCTTGCCAGAGGATGGTGGTGTGGCACAAATGTTCACCCTGTCCTAAATGCAAGCTGTCACCCACAATTAGATATTCTTGCAATTTACTGGCTTCCATAAAGTCTGCTTGATAAAACTACCCACTGTCTCCCTGGATTTCTGAAAGAGGATTATATGCCAGCTGAGTGGATGGAGGAAATAAATACATTTCCATCACAGTAAGGAAAAGCCAGGACTGAGATTCTTATCAGCTGTTTCCCTGAAGTAGCTATCAGCAAGGCAGGTGGGGAGTCAGGTTTGTTCTCAGTGGCTGGGAAAAATGATTTCTGATTCAGAGCTGTCTTCCCCTTGCATTTTTTTGGGTGACATATTTTGGCATGTCAAAAGTACCAGGACAACTTACAGGCTCAGCAAGCAGGCTGGTGGTGGCCCAGTACATGTAAACTGTCCTGTAAACTCAGTCTGCCTTTTAGGTGAACAAAGGACCAAGTGTTGTGACATCTTATCTGCATTGAAGATTCTTGGGAAAACATATTGTCTGCAGGAGTAACGTGCATGCCTGCTTTCAGATTAGGGATACCCTGCGTAGCAGAGTAAGATTGATATAAAAGATTTTCAGGTTAGGGTTACCCTGGGTAGCAGAGTATAAATGATATAAAAGATTTTCAGGTTAGGGATATCCTGAGTAGCAGAGTATAATTGATTTAAAAGCATCATACTTGCTTTTGTAACTCTGTTCTTTGAAAAAGGGACGGGGCAGGTTTTAAGCACCTACTTCTACCCTGCTTACAGCTCAGCATGTGTCATGCAAATTCTGTGCCAGCCATTAGAGGAGTAAATACCGGTGGCAGAAAAATGACCTGAATGCCTCCTAGTTGCACCAGTCACTGTTGTACTGCAGTTCCAACAGGCTCTGTTTGCTCTCCTCATTCCTTCTCTTCTCCCTTTTCTATAGCTTGCTGAGAAACCTGACCCTGGTGACAGATGCCCCTGAGCTGGCCTACCCTTCTCAGACTTTCATTTGGAAAAGATTTGAAGAAATCTTTCTCATTGCCTCTGGACTTATCTGCTATGCACCTGTGTTCAAGGCCTATTTCTACCAGGGGCTGCTGGAGCTCTATGAAGATAACATACAGTATGTTGAGATAAGAGCTATCCTGCCTGCGGTACGTGGGGTTTGGCTTCTCTAGTAGTCTTTTAAATCCTTATTTCTCCATAGCTTTTCTCAAGCCCTATCTTGAATTTAGTTTTTGGATGTTTGCATACCTGCCCTTCTAAGGATGCTGGAAAGCCTTGATCATATTCAAACATCTGTCTTGGAGATTTGCATAGTCAAGGGCTTGAAACTGAGAGATTCTTTGTTCTTAATGGCTAAGAATGAGAAATTCTTTGCTCTTAATGTCACCTTCTGTGACATAGGCACAAAACTACATTGTACAGTCAGACTGAGAGCTGGGTCAAAATCTTGCTCATTGGGAAGATGTAGCTCAGTTTTGTCTGCACCAGAATCACCTGTTCTGTGGCAGCTACTCTGAACAAATTTTCTCTCTTGGATAGAGACTTATTCTGGAATAGTTACGTTATTTTAAATCCTGAGCTTATTTCAGAATGATTACTCTGAATAGGTGAGTCAATCAATTGGCAAAACACAGCCTCCCACAATTTGCAGACAACCCAAAATTTTAGCTATGTGTATGAAGTATTAACTGCTCCTTTCAATGCTATTAACACCAAAATCTGGAAATGGTTCAGGCCTTTCACCCAGAGCTGGTCTGATCTCCAAGCCCACTCTGCCCAAATGCCTCCCCAAGCACCAGCAGACCACACCACCCTAAGTGTTCCCACTTTCCCAGTGACAATTTTGTCACTGCAGACACACCTTTCCCGTGCAATTCTCCAGCCCAGCTCCATGCAGGACTCCATTGGGGTGGGAGTTCTGTCAGTCTATCCTGCCTGAGAGCAGAAGAAAGTATTGCGAAGGGAAAAAAAAAAAAACAAAAAAACAAAAAAAAGGATGTGAAGAAGTTCACAAAGTTAACATGAGTCTTACTTTGCTGAGGGTTGCCATAAGCCAGTTGCTCTGAATTCAGCCACCACCTCTCTTTGGGGAACCTGGAAAGAGAAAATAACAGCAATGTCAAAATGCCGGTGCTGTGAGGCAGTGCGAGCTCTGGTGTCCCCCCAGGCCACACAGGTTTCCAGGCCAAGAGTATCTGCCATGATACAAGTGCGTGGGCCTGACTGGAAAATACCCTGCCTTTACCATCAGCCCTTAGACATGGTTCTAAGTCCTTTTGAAGAGAGGCTTGGCAGGGAAGGTTTGCTTCCCATCCAGCTCCTGATGCTGGCAGCAGCCGTGGGAGCCTGCAGAGCCCTGGGGCTTGCCCGCAGCCAGCAGCTGTGAGCTGTGAGCTCCAGTGCTGTGAGCTCCAGGGCTGTGAGCTCCAGGGCTGTGAGCTCCAGGGCTGTGAGCTCCAATGCTGTGAGCTCAGTGCTGTGAGCTCCAGGGCTGTGAGCTCCAATGCTGTGAGCTCCAGGGCTGTGAGCTCCAATGCTGTGGGCTCCAGGGCTGTGAGCTCCAATGCTGTGGGCTCCAGGGCTGTGAGCTCCAATGCTGCAGGCTCCAGGCAGGCTGCCTGCAGCCCGGGTACCATTTCAGGGAATTCCAGGAGCCGTGGCCACGCCGGGATGGAGGGCAGAGCAGGCAGTGAAGGGACAGCCAGGCTGAAGCTGGGGTGAGAGGGCAGGGAAATGCTTCATGGGGAAAGTCAAGGTGAGCAGGGTGTGACTGGAACAGCAAGATGCTCGTGTGGCTGGAGATCCTCCACAAGGCTCCACAGCAGCGCTGAGGCTGCAAAAGCTCTCCTTGCAGCAAAGCCTGCCAGAAGCGGCCCCGAGGTAAAGTAAATGAAACTGGGATTTAGTGTGAAACAGCAAACACTGTGGAAAAGCCCCCTAAGCCCAGCTGTGTTTGCAGATTCAGCTGTGTAAAGTCTCACATTCCCATGGGCTGCAGCTGGGGAAAATTCCCTCTTAGCGTCTGCAGCTGCCCCACAGCTGCTGGTGCCTGCAAGGGGGACACTGGATTGTGACGGGGTGTGGGGCTTTGCAGGGGCATCCCTGCAAGGGACAGCACCAGAGAGGAAGTTAGGGGGTGAAGTGGAGTAGTTGAAGGCTGGAGGAGAAAGGTGACAGAGAAAAGGATGGTGAGAAGGGCGAGAGGAGAACTAATGGAGTGGTTTCAGCTGCTGTCTGTGAGCGACTGCAGGCAGGGCCTTTGTGGGTTAGTATCAATTCAGGGTCTCCATCCCTGCTGAAATCAGGTCAAAAGCCCTGAGAACAGCCCTGGCAGAGAGGAACCTCCAGAGCAAGTTGATGAGACAGAGCAAAAGGATTATTTTTCCCAGTTTGCAGCCAGGGACCTGGGAAAGCATGGCAAGACTAAATGACTGACTCAAGGTCATGAAGCAAACCTCTGGCAGAGGGGAGCAGGAGCCCAGCTCAGCTGGCAGCTTATGGAGCTCAGCCATCGCGTGCCTTGGGGCTGCCTCGGCTGACAGATTGCCACTGCAAGGCACAGAGCATGTCTGAGCTGCAGACAGCTGGACAAAACACTGCAGTGCTGGATACACACAGGAGTAAGAGGTCACGGTCTCTTCGGGGTTCTCAAGGGCGTTTGCTTGCCACGTCTGAACACGGAGAAACTTGTATCACATAGGAGGGGGGAAACCCACTCCTTGGTTCTTGCCAGCTGGTAAAGGCTTGAAGAAGGAAATGTTCTGCACAGATTTTACCGCTTTTGTTTTCCTGCCCTGCTCTCAGGACCACAGCACTCTGCTTCTCCCAAGGTTTTTGTCACTACATTTCTCCCACCTTCCAGTAAAACACCTCTTCTAACTACTGCTTGTCACGTGCTTTTCACGCTGCAGGTGTATGAACTGGATGGCACCAAGCACAATAAATCATGGTCTGTGGCAGCCTACCGGGAAGTGACCAGGCAGTTTGTGAAGGAGCACCCAGACTTTGTTGGAGCCAAGGTTATATTTGCAGCGCACAGGTAGAGGCTGAGCAGGGCTGAGAGCGGCTGTGCCGTGTCGGAGGTGGGCAGAGGGCTGGGAGAGGCAATGCTGGGCTGGAGTGCTAAAGTTGGTTTGCAATGTCCATGTGCATCATTAGAGCTGGGGTGCTGACTCCTGAGACATTCCCTGGCACGTGTGAAAGGCTGAGGGTGAGAATTCATCCACATGAGTCTGCCTACGTGCGAGGCGAGCGCCAGAAGAGCGTCCGTGAGCCCTGGGAGTGGGAATGAACCCGGGCAGGGCTGCCTGTGTGCATGTCCAAGCCGTGCCTGCTCTCCCCCCGAGCCTGGATGCACTCCCCTGCCCTGCAGACACTGGAGCAGTGACAGCAGTGCCCGAGTATGGGCACTTGGTGTGGCAGAGGTGCCCGTGGCACCCGGCACATGCCGCTCCCCGCAGCCTGTGTACGGTATGTTCACACAAGGCTGCCCTCCAAGGCAGCCACATGCCATGAAGTCATGTGAGGTGATCCTCAGCAGGCAGAGCAGACCTCTCAGCAGCACTGACTCGCTCTGCTTTGGCACAATGCCCTCTCCAGTTCAGAGCTGGCTTGCCTCTCTGGCCAGCTTGAGTATGGACGCAGTCTGCAAAATGCACCGAGAAGTTTAAGTCTGATAGGGCTGGAGGAAACCTGAATGTAAAACTCTCTTGAAATGCAGTTACTGCCTCACCTCCCAACAAAACAGCCGGGAGGAAAGAAAAAAAAGTAAACATTTTCTCTCCACATTGTTATGTTCCCTTCTCTGCTTGGTAAATGGGTAAGCCAGTGAGTTAGACAAGCATGCCTCAACTCAAGTGACAGCAGGGTCTAGCCAGGCATTTCCTGGTCATTCATGGGTTTCGTTTCATAATATCAATCTTCTACTGCTGTTCCTCTAGAGACCTGAAGCTGGTTGTCAGATTCAAGAGCAGCGTGCATTTTGGAAATACCCCTGGGGGCCCCATTTCACAACTCAAACCCTGAGAAGGCAGGCCCATGGGAGTCAGCTCCTGCAGCGCTTTCTCTCTCTTGCTCTCTAGGATGCTGAATGTCTCCCAGATTAAAGAAGCCATCATCACTGCCATGGCACTCAGAGCCCGCTTCCCAGACACCCTGGCAGGCTTCGACCTGGTAACTGTGTTTCTTCTGGGGCTTCACATTGACCCCTGCTGATATAACCACATATATACCGTGGCATATGTTGTATACCAGAGCCAGAACCTCTGCTGCTGTACTGAAATCAGTATTAATGAATTGCAAATCCTCCAGCTAAGGATTTTGTTCAGGGTAATTGACAAAATCCCCTGAAAGAATCAGCTCCCTACCCCACAGCATTGTAATTTCAGCACAGCTGGCACCTCATTTATACAGAGCTGTAAGTCCCACCATCTTCCCAAGCATGCTCAAAAATACCTTTCTGCTTTCCCCAGGTTGGTGATGAGGACAAAGGTCATTCTTTATGGGACCTGAAGGATGCCCTGACCATCCCATATTCCATGGGGGTCAACTTGCCGTACTTTTTCCATGCTGGGGAGACTGGTGAGCACGAGGACTCAAGGCTTGTTACTGCTTGCAGAGGCAAGACTGAAATCTTGCAAAGAGCAGAAGCAGCAAGCCTGGCTTGCTTGCTGGCTGTATCAAGAGGATGTGTGTGCACACACGTGCACATAACCAGTTTCCCCTGTGCTTCTCCCCATATCAGCTTGGGGCTGTGGCATTCCCACATGAACTCTCCCTGCTTTGGACTGCAGATGTCACATTGCTCAGCATCTTTGAGCTGGTGTAGGAGTTATTGCTGGTAGCCATTTCCCCCTTGGAGCAGCACTCACTTCCCACTCACAACTGCAGCAGGGTCCTCCAACCATCATTTTACAATTTAAGGTGAAATAATGTTTGAGTCAGACTTGAGTCTTAACTGAGCAGGCTCATCAAAGTAACTGATGTACCCTGCATTGCTGGGGCAATGTATTATTATTGGCAATATATTATTCAGCCTGCATTGGTGGGATTTATCCTAACCAGGAGAGTCTGTCTAACTTGTGCCTTGTGTGTTGCATGTTGACATCAACAAAAAAAGTCTGGTTACCCTGGGCTCCCTTTATAGCCACAGGCAGGAGCAAGCCCTTCTAAGCCACAATACACCTCATTCTAATGCACAGGCTACTCCCCAGTAATTGCTTCTCTCCATTGATAAGTAATGGAGTCCAGCATAATTAACTCAGCTGCAAGAGCAATACTGTAAACATCTAAAGCCAGGTGAAATGAGTGGGTATCTCTATGCTGGGCAATATCCTGGGCAGATTTAGGTCCCTGTTTCACTGAAAACGCAAGTGTAAACTCTGAGCATGAGCAACCCTCTCACCTCACAACTGGGACATCTATTAACACAATCATCTTGCAGTCTGAGAAGCTTTATTTCCTCACAGCACTGCAGTGACTCTTGTCTGTCTCTGCTCAGATTGGCAGGGCACCTCTGTAGACAATAATGTGCTGGATGCATTGCTACTGAATACCAGCAGGATTGGCCATGGACTTGCTCTCATCAAACACCCAGTAGCCAAAAATTTGTCTCTGAAGAGGGATATTCCTGTAGAAGTCTGTCCCATCTCCAACCAGGTATGTTGTTATGTGGCTGGGTCGCTGTAAAGGGGTTCACCATGGCTGTGAGGGTCAGCTGGGGGGCACCTACAAGTTTTGATGCACACAGGCTGGCTTAGTTTCCTTTGCAGCACCTTACACTGCAGTTTGCTATGCAGATGTACACTGTGAATATATATAAGGCACGTAGTGCCAGTCAGCAAAAAAATAATTTAACTTCCTATCCAGAGGAACCCGGGAAGGCAGTCCTCCCTAGTGGAGATGAGGCCCAGAGACACAGAGGGGCCTTAAGAAACATAATTGAAAATACTTCAAAACCAGGAGGGCCAGAGACTGAGAAGCAGGGATTGTAACTGGAAGTCCTTGGTTTTGCAGAATTCGTAACCAGTGGGAACTCTTTTGCAGCACATTAGAGTGGTGCCATTGTTCCCTGGGTGCAGCAAAAAGGATACTTTGGGTGGAGATTTACTGGTGTGAGCCTTAAGGGAGAGAGCCCTGAACTCCAGACGCCTCAAGCTAAGCACCACAGCAAATGTGTAACCAAAAAACTGTTCCTGAATTGCTCACAGTCAAATTGTTCTAAATAAGCACAAGTTATTAACCCCACTGGACTTGATTAAAGGTGATTTATATAAGAAATTAATCTCCTTGTACAGTCAGTGGAGACAAGCTGCTTCCTCCTGCAGCAGTTCAGGGCAGAAAACATTCTGAACAGTCCTCTGGAGCCTGTCCCTACCTGACCCCCACCTGCTGTCACAGGCAGCCCTGGCAGGTGTCAGTGTGACACAGCTGCAGCAATAACCTGCTGAGGTGCTGTCTCCCACTCTTCCCCACCCAGGTCCTGATGCTGGTGGCTGACTTGAGGAGTCACCCTGCAGCTGACCTCATGGCTGAAGGGCACCCCATTGTGATCAGCCCCGACGATCCCCCCATCTTTGGGGCAAAGGGAGTCTCTTACGACTTCTATGAGGTATTCATGGCCATTGGAGGGATGAATGCTGACCTGAGGACCCTAAAACAGCTTGCACTCAACTCCATAAAGTAAGTTCATCACCTCTTACCTTGTCATAGCAATCATAAGGAGACTACCAGCTCTCCCCCCTTGCTTGCATTTGGGTTTTGGCCCCAGAGTCTCCTCTGCCACAGGAGCTCGGCTTCTGTCAGTCCAAAATCTCCTCTGTGTGTCTTATCCAAAGGCAGGACACAGGCAGCCCAGAGACTCCTCTGCCTGTGTTCTCAAGTGCCTTTCTCTGACTCCAATGCCCCAGAGTATTCCTCCTTTTCCATTCTTTGTGAACTTGCCTCCACCACCTGGTTCTGGGTTTGGGAGAAATTGTATGTCTTTGTATCACTTGTCTATTTCTGCCAAAATTTGACTTGCTGCAGTGTTTGCCATGACTCATCTGGGAAACATGGGAAAACAATTAGCATTGCATTTGGGTGTGTTTAACCCCTTTTTCTATTAACTGGACAGTTCTGAATGTCCAAAAATAGTTTGGATGTGAAGCCCAGGGTCTTCCTGCACTTTCCTTGGCTCCTGCTTGTTTTACACCATGTCACTCTGTGTGCTGCAGGCATGTCCTGCAAGGGTTAATCTCTTGCTGCCTCCTGCCTTTTCATTTCAGTGCTGCTCTTGAAATAGCTGCCCCCTTGTCTCCTGCCTGACACTGACTTTCCTCCTCCTCACAGATACAGTGCCATGCTACCCGATGAGAAAGCCAAGGCCAAAGAGCTCTGGCAGAAAAAATGGGACCAATTTGTGGCTGACCTCTCTGATAGCTTTCTAAGGGAGCTGTAGAGAGGACAAGGCTCATCTCAGAAGGCATTTGGCAAGCTAGAGTGAGCCAGACTGATTGCTAAGAGGGAGAATGCTTCTTCCATGTGACCTGAGCAGATGAATGGACGTCAAAGTCTCACCTGGCAGCGGGCGACTCTGCTAAGCCAGGCTTAAGGGGCTTAAAGCTAAGAAGGAGCTGCACTATCCTGTGAAACTCATGGGCTGGAGGTAAAAGGGCAGCAGTGAGCCTTTAGAGCAACCAAAAGAAATCACCCTGCTCTCAAAAGAGTCAAAACAATTAAAAATTGCCAATGACCAAATCCCGACATCCTAATTCAGGAAAAACATGCTTTCCAATTAGAGTCAGCAGGAGATTGCCAACACGAGGATCTCTGAATTTTGCCTTATCATTACAAAATGCAGACCTTGTCCGGAAACAGCTAAGACAAACATCCAACCATTTGGGCCACTGACCTTCAAGAGAGCAAGGACTGAAAATGACTCTTGTTATGTTTAACCCTGGGCCTGCTGCCAAAATAGCACTGCTAGGTCGAAGAACCAGTCATAGGTCTGATGTCTGCTATTTCAGGACCTACCATGGCTGGAAACAAGCTGGTGGAACTTGCTCCCAGAACATTTAAGCCTGGTTGCACAGTGATCATAAAGCCAGAAGAGAGGTGCCTCAGTTGCCAGCAGTTTTTTTACTACAAAGTCTTTTCCTGTCCTCTGGTCAAAAGGAAGACAAAACACATTTCAGGTTAAGTCCAAAACATCCTGGCTTCCCAGACCCAGCTTGACTAAAACTATCTCCCTGCACAAGGCTGTGTTAACACAGACATTTATAGGAAACACCTTTTGGTTTCAGGGAGTTCCACTACCAGCCTTTGTTGCTGTACTCATCGTGCAAATGTGGCCTTATTCAGCCTGTCAGACAGATTTTCACCTTGGTAGAGAACTGCTGTGGATATCCACAGGGCTCGTTTGGACCTCTGTGGTTTCCAGCTCCTTGTCAAAAAAAAATCCAAAAAAACCTACACAAGAAATAGTCTCTTGACAAGCTGATTCCCTGTCTTAGCATCTGTGCAACATCAGGAGAACAAAAAAAACAAAAAAACAACAACAAAAAAAAAAACCTGAAAAAAGAAATCTTAATCAGGTTGCTAAATAAATTCAGAAAAATGCTTCAGCACACATGTGCCAAGCATACAACCAGGATCAAAGAGCATCATTCCCTGACTTCAGTACAATCATGCTGCTTTGCATCAGTCAAGGGAGAATTCACAAAGATTCCTACTGAAAGACATCTCCCTCCTCTGAACTACAGACTTGCAAAGGCTGTTCCTAATCTGACCAGCCTGGGCCAATTGGCTCTCTTTATGCTTTCTGTTAATTGTCTCAAGCAGCTTGGCTATAGTGTTTATTTCCACTGACCTTGGCTGGAACACCTTAGCAGGAGGCAAACACACTTATTACAGAAGTGGATCAAGCTGCACAGCCTGTGTGCCCTGTGTTAAATTGCCCACAGTTCACAGGCTACAACTTCATCCCAGAGAAAATAAAAACCATCTAAACCACACAACCCCATCACAGAACACAAATGAAATCCCAGCAAACCACAGGTGTGTGCATTGCAGAAGGCAGCAACACACACCACAGAAATGAAAATGTGAGAACCCAGTCACACCCCTCACTAGCTGGGGGGGTTAAGTGCCTTACACCCCCAACCCTTTTCAGCCACAGCTACCTCTACGCCAGCTCTCTCTGCCCACACCCCCAATATTTTCCTCTGAAGCATCCTGATGCTTTCTTTGCAGACTGACCTCTCCTGGGCCTTGATACAGATTTGGTCCTGGGAAGGAGTTTTATACTGGAGGAGTAGCCAGAGCAGAGCCACCCTCCCTCCTCCTGCGTGGGTGTTGCATACAGAGCTCAGACTAAAGTCCCCAGGGTAGGCTTTGGTCATGGCCAGGTTATAAATGCTGACTTGGGAAGTGCTTTACCTGTAATGCTGCTGAGGAGAACCACTGCAAACAAGCAGAATGGCAGCTGAGCAGCAACCCAAAGCCCTGTCCCTCTCAGCACCTGATCTTTCAGCTTTGCTATATGTGGATGGACGAAGATCTTTATTTGCCATGAGTTGATTCTCCCTTAAATAAGCCTCTTTGCTGCCAAGGTGAAGCTAATCATTACAGAGCCACTGTGGGAGGAGCAGGGCTCCTCCACACACAGGTTGACCCATGCCCCTTCCTGAAAGCAGAAAGCTTTCAGCTCTTCCTGTATGTGGTCTCTTGAGGTCCTGAACCACTTTTTGCTTACCTGTAGTCCTCCTTTCTCCTCATTACCTGCAGGAGTTACAGGGCTACATCTTCCATTTGCCAAGTGCTTGCTGGAACCAGTTCACCTGTTGTATCCACTTTGTTCTTGCTTTCCTAGGAAAAGCCTGCTGTGCACATGGCCATTTACCTCCTTCACAGCTGTGCTGTGATGGGGCCAAGTGCCTGGAGCCACCAGTGTGTGCTGCTGCTCAGGATTAAAGCAGAATCAGGTTTCTGCAAAAATCACAGGGCTTTAAAATAGCACAGGTCTGATGCAGCCCTCAAAAATGTGTGACAGAGGGAGGGCCAGCCTGCCTTACGCTGGGAATCTGCTCTTCCTTAGAGCGTGTCTTAATTGGGAGAAAGGTGCAAATTGAGAAGCCCAGGCTGCATCCTCGCCTCTCTAACTCCAGGTGTGCAAAACAGGAGGAATTTAGGCTGGACCACAGCAGTAATAAAAGATCAATTGATTCCGTTCCATTCAAGCTTTGGGTAAATGTGGCTGCAGGGCTTCACTGAGACTTGCTTTTAGTAGCAAAATTCCAAGGGTTTTGCTGCCAGTCTACTCCCTTTTGCCCAGTACCTTGGCTCCCTGCTCACATTTGTTGGCAAATACATCACATATAATGCTCTCTTGCTTGTCTCTTTCAGAACATAGTCTATAATTAAATTTTCAAACCTGTCTTAACCATGGAGGTTATTTTTCCTTTTTTGTTGGTGGTGCTTTTTTTTTTTTTTTTTTTTTTTTCTCCCTGTTGAAAAGAAAAGAAAAGAGGATACCCAAATTTGATGGGGATGTCTCACATCACTCACCCTGCAGGGATCAGGGAGCCTGAAATGCCTTCTCAGCATGCTGCAAAGGGCAGTTTGATCTGGAGAGCTAACACAGTGTTAAGCCTGAGTTATCTGGCCAAGACACGACACAGGTCCCCTCTTCCTCCTACCCCGAGCCCCACAATAGCTGCATCCAGCTCAGGGCTGTGTTTTGAGACAGAGACCACCTAACAGACAGGATTTGCTCGTGCTGCTTCTCCTACCACTACAGTTTTGAACCATTGCTGTGGTGGTTACAGCACAGGAAAGTAAAGGAACGACTGAAGATCATTTAACCTCCTTTTAACATGATTTTAGGAAGGGAATAGAGGAGAAGACTAAATGATCGGCCCATTCTTTTCAAAGAAAGTGAATTCTTTTCAAATAATTGCCTTGTGGAGCACCAGGTGACTACAGGGTACAACGTGAGACTCTTTGCCCAAAGTACTGCTGGTGGGCATGGGAAGAAAGTGCCAGCTTGAGAGAATTTCAATATCTGAGATGAAAGAGGAGGAGGCAGCCACAAGGGTGGTGGGAGGCTGAGTAGAGCAAACATAAAGAAGCAAAAAGAGCCTGCTTCAGTCTCCATCCAGACTAAGGAGCAAGGAAGAAGAGTAGAAAATCCATGGAAGTTTCTATTACAATTACTTCAAGAAGCCATAGCAATACTTAAAGCCTGTTATCTCCCCCATCTGTCACTCCCTGTGGCCTCTTCAGGTTCAATTTGTTTAAATGGGAGGTGGATGGGGCTTTGTTTGCAGCACAAGTGTTTGCTGCAGAGCATCTTAGACTGCCTTTGGGGCAATTTAGAGGATGAAATGTTTGCCTCCTGGTCACTCACTGCCAGGAAATGGCTGATCCAGCACTAGTGGTTGCTGTCAAAAGTCATGCCAATAAAAACAGAGGAGCAAAGTGAGTGGTTGAAAACAGAGATAGGCCCAAGCAAGCAGCTAGATCTATCTGTCCTGTGAGCCTCCATCACTGCTCTGGGACTATGCAGGTGCCAGATGCTAAGCAAAGCCCTCTGGCCATAAAACACAGGGCTGCAGATGCATTTCTACCAGCTCCAAATGATCAGCCTGCTTCAGGTTTTCTTCCTGTGTAAGTCTCTGAATTAGCCTCTTCACAGGTAGCAGAAGGACATTTCTTTGGTCAGAAACCTGTAGCTCTAATTGGCTCAGTCGTTAATTCCTTTCTTTCCAGGCTTGCAGCAGTTGCAATCACAGCAGGTCTATCAAGTGTTTTCTGTGCACTGAGGGACAGGCAGGTGAAGGGTCTGGCTCTCAATTCTCCTGGTTTGTCATTTTTATCAGGTTGTGTCCTCCCCCTTGGTCATTACAGGATAAGAAAGGCATTTTACTGTATTTTCTCAACCTTTAGCTTGTCCATCATTCCACGAGCAGGCTGCAGCATGGGAAGAGGAGAGATAAACTGTGGGGGGAGGGTTGGTTCAGGCCATTAGAGCCTCTGCAGTAAGGAAAGAGATGGAAGGTACGGCTATATTCGAGGGGGCTGTGAGAAGGTCAGGAAAGGCGGGGCGGGGGGGCGGTGATGACAGCGCTGTGAGTCCAGGGAAAACAGAGCTGCAAAGTTTACACAGGGACCCACGGGAGAAGGCTGTGGGCGACTGCCTGTTTTGTTTGTCTTTATAGTGAGCTGTGAAAGGGGGTGGGAGACATCCAAGCACGGTGTGGACAGGGGAAGAAGAGGCAGTCTCCTGTGGGTGGTGTGAGAAGGGCAGACAGACGATCCCTAGGGGTATTTGGGGTACGGCTGTTACCAGATGTGCCTGCGGAGGAAATCACGAGGTCCGTCCCTGTACAGCATGCGGAATGGGAAGCTCCAAGCAGACACAGAGATATTCCCATCGCTTGGAAGGAAAAAGACACAACGAGCATTCAGCACAGGGATGATGGGCTAAAGCCCGCCTGCGGGTGCTGGGAGGGCTGGGGCTCAGCCCTGCCGCTGTCGGTCCCAGGATCAGCCTGTCCCCGCCCGCTGGCAAAGTCCCCGTGTCGCTTTAAAAATAAGCGCTCCAGCCTGTTGGACAGCCTTCCTTGGAAAAATAAACACGGCAGCGCTGGCAGCCCGCAGGGGCAAAGCACACGCACACTTTGGGGACACCTCTCCAAGGGCGGGTACCCCCAGAGTCCCCTTGGGAGCAGAACAAGGCGTTCCCTTCCCTGCCTCCGGCCAGACCCACGTCCCCTCCCGCATCCCCGTGCCCGGAGCCCCCCGGGCCGGGGCGCAGGTGAGCGCTGCGGGTTCCCGTGCCGTGGAGCAGGAGCGCCTCCCGCGGGGATGCGCCGGGATAACAACCCGCATCGGGGGGATAAAATCCTCCCCAAAAAAACCCACACCCAAAAACCCCACCCCCCAAACCCCATCCCCAAAACCTCCACCCACAAAACCCTCTCTCCCAAAACCCCCATACTCAAAACGCTTCACTCCTGGATATTTAATACACTGAAATTTTTTTTTTGTTGTTGTTGCTTTTTAACAATGAAATCTTATCTGCGATAGGGAACAGGCTGAATGTCTCTCCCAGCTCTTTTTTATGCCTTGGGAACAGGAAGAAAGGGGCAAAAGTATCCCTACACTTAAAAGGGACTGAGAGACCCCCTGAATGCAGTTCAGTCTAGAGGCACCGAAACCAGCAAGCAAAACAACCCAACCCATCCAACTTGCAAGTGGCTGTATCATTAAAAGGCCATAAATCCACGTTAGCAAATACCCTAAGCAGAAATCACAGCAAATCAATCACATTTTCACTCTGCCAGGAGGGACTGCCTTGGTGGACGGGTGAGAAGCACTCGAGACAAGGCTCCTGTGTTTGTCATTAATTTCAGAAAGTCTTTGCCTCTCTGACTATTTTTCACTGACAGGGAAGGCGAGGGTTGGGAGCCTCTGGTTTGTACACAGTTGAGAAGACACACTTTGGAGTAGCTGTAGTGTGCTGATGGAAGAAGGTTTGAAGCCCAGTTCTTCACGGAGCTAAATATTTTCAGTAATGTCTCCAAGGCCAGCATAAATTTTGCCAGAGCAGGATGAACTGCAAACACTTCTGAGAAATTAAAGTGATCCTGGCAAATTGAGTAAATTACAAAAAATAAACAGTAGGTAATTCAGTTAAGGCAAAAAGCACTTAAGGAGGAATAACCATCTGTACAAATGTATACCTCTGAATTGCCAGTGCTTTAATAGCTCTGCAAATAGGGCTCTGGGTGTTAAAGTGGGTCAAAAACAAATTAAGGTTGGTGTTCATGGCAATGGAAGCGTAAAAACAAACAATTACACTGTGTAATTGATGCCTAAAGTCATACATGTTAAACCTGCCCTGTCGAGCGACTCAGGCGATCCTAAGCCCAGTCAGAAAGCAAACAAACATTGTTTCATCTCCATGGATGTGAAATGAACCTTTTACTTTCCCCAGGTTTGGAAGGGCCTCAGCTGAATTCAGCACCAAGATTTCTGTTTCAGGCTGCAGGAAAGAGGGATGCAGTCTGTCAAAGAGTAAAAAAAGCGACCAGAGTTTCAGAAAACCTTATTTATCTGCAGGGAAAAGTTTGCATAGAAAAGGCTGAGCAAGGCAAGGCAGCAACTCACAGAATTCTTAAGGTTGGAAAAGACCTGCAAGGCCATCAAGTCCAAACTGACCGACCACCACCTTCCAGTCATTTCTTGAACACCTCCAGGGATGCTGATTCCACCACCTCCCTGGGCAGTCTGTTCCCATACCTGACCACACTTTCAGTGAAGAAATTCTTCCTGACCTCCAGCCTGGCACACCTTGAGCCTGTGTGCTCTCGTCCTGTCGCTGTTCCCCGGGAGCAGAGCCCGACCCCCGCCTGGCTGCACCCTCTGTCAGGGCGTTGTAGAGAGCCACGAGGTCTCTCCTGAGCCTCTGTTCCAGCCCCAGCTCCCTCAGTACCCCTCACAGCACCCCAGACCCTTCTCTGGAGTTGCTCCACACCTCAACTTCTTGTAGGGAGGGGCCCACAACCGGCCCCTTATCACGAAGCCCTGGAGCAGCTCCGCTCACAGATCGAGAGTCTCCCGTTCTTTGACTTTGCGAAGGGCTGAGATAAACCCGTTGTGATTGATTCAGATAGGGGGTCAAAGCCTTTCGCTCCCTCCTGCCCAAATCTCTCCTCGCCGGCGATCTTGCACACCTCTGCCGTGGCAGGGCTGCTTGTGGCCCTTTCCGTGCGGGTCCCGCCAGCCCCGCTGCCGCTTCCAACAGCCGCTCCTCTCTCCAGCTCTCCCCACAGCCCGCCGTGGGCAGGGGCAGCACGGCTCGCTGCCCGCTCCACCGCCCGGAGCCGCGCTGTGGGCGGGCTGGCAGGCCGCGGGCCGCTCTCGGGAGCGGTAGGCCGGGAGCAGCGGCGTGCCCGAGGCCGCAGGGGCGGACGGGAGCCGTAGTCCGGGCGCGGCGGCGTGCCCGAGGTCGGCGGGGCGGATGGCGCTGCGCGGCTCGCTGCGGGCCGGCCGGGCGCTGCTGCGCGCCCCGGGGCCGCCCGCCCGCGGGCTCTGCAGCCGGGTGCGTGCGCGGAGGGGCGCGGGGCGGGCGCGGGGCGGGCGGGGAGGCTCCCGGCTGACCGTGCCCTCCGCTCGCCTTGCAGCCGCCGGCCTTCGGGTTCCTGTTCGATGTGGACGGCGTGCTGGTGCGGGGCAGCCAGCCCGTGCCCGCCGCCCGCCGCGCCTTCCAGAGGCTGACGGACGGCGGCGGGCGAATGCGGGTGCCCGTCGTGTTCCTGACCAACGCCGGGAACTGCCTGCGGTCGGCCAAGGCCCGAGAGCTGTCCCAGGCGCTGGGGCTGCAGGTAATGGTGACGGGGCAGCGGGAGCAGCGGCCGGAGGGAGCCCGAGCGGTCCCGGGCAGGGAGGCACCGCGAGGGCCCGGCCTGGCCTCGGCCTGAGGGGCTGCAGAGCGGCAGCTGGCAGCCATGCCCCCCGAGCGCCGGGAGAAGGGCGCGAAATCCAAGCTGCGGGTCCCAGCCGGCCTCTCCTCCGTCCCGCAGGTGTCTCCGGAGCAGGTGATCCTGTCCCACAGCCCCCTGCAGCTCTTCAGCCAGTTCCACCAGAGGTGCATGCTGGTGGCCGGGCAGGGGCCCCTGGAGGAGAACGCCCACAAGTATCCTTTGTGCCTCGTGGTGCTCTGTGCGTCCTGCTGCTCCTGCCCTAGCCCTGCCCCTGGCACTCGCTTGCTCAGCTCCTGAAGCACAAGGAGACGCAAAGGTCACCGGGCTTACCTTATGGGGCAGCGTCCTTATGGACAGGCTCAGGTGCTGTTGATCTCTGTGTTGGTCACTCCCTGCCTGCCCTGTTCAGTGTTTGGCTTCTCGCGTTCATGACTTCTCCTGTGATTGCTGATCTGTTGGTGGGATGTGACCACGAGGACTCCGTCAGCTTTAGATGCCTCATTTTTGAGATAAAGTTGTGCTCTTCCCATTCTTCCGTGGCAAAGCCCGTTAGAGATCACTCCCAACTGTCCCATGGATAAGGTTTTCCTTAGAATCTGACAGCAGTTGAAGGAACTGAAATATGATGGGGCTTTGAGCAGCCTGGTCTAGTGGAAGGTGTCTTTGTCTGGCTGAAAGCCATGAGGTTATGCTTTACCACACTGCTCTGTTACTAGGACTTGCATTCCTTAATCCTATAGGTGCTTCTGCAAGTAAAGAAGAACTTAAAGCAAAACTGTCACTTAAAAAAAAAAACAACCCAAACAAACCAGTCTCCACAACATTCCTTGATGGTCTGAACTAGCCTGGGGTTCAAGCACGTGGTCACCATAGAGGCTCTGAGGAAGGCATATCCCCTGTTAGACATGGTGGACCTGAGCCGGAGGCTGAAAGAACTGGTAATCTCCTGAAGCATCAGCAGAAGGGGTGATCTGGTGCAGAGGTGGTCACAGCACACAGCAAAGGGACAGGGCAGCTGTCAGTGAGGTCCCTCAGCAGGAGCCTGGCACTGACACTGAGCAAGCAGCCCCCCTGCTCTCCCCAGTGTTGGCTCCTGCAGGAAGGGCAGTGACTCTCCCCTCTCCCTTCTCATGCCATGCCTGCCTTCCATTGCTGTTCCTTGCAGTGAGGGGTAAGATGTTTTGGTTGACGTCTCCAGCTCTGAGACAGGAGCACAAGATCTGTGAAATCCCATCGGGGATGGGGGAGGGGGGAGAAATACTCCTTCAGGATTCCAGGTGGCTTTGTCCTGCCTTATTATGGAACTGCCTTGGCAGGTTCAAAGGAGGCATTTTTAGTTGTAGAGATGGCATTAGGTTTTGCATTACTAATCCAGCCTTCCTTTTTTTTTCTGGCAGCCTCCTCCCACCACTGGCTTCCCCACTATAGAAGGTAAGCAGTGGCCTGTGTTTACATGTGAGCAGCAAGCAGAGCTAAGAGCAAGGCAGGCCAGCTGGGATGGGAGCTAATGATGTGCTGTCAGCTCACTGCTGTCCATGGGCAGCACATTCAGAGGGTACAGCCAGGAGGCAGCCTCGCTGCTGGAAAAAGCTGGATAAAAGCAACTTTTCCCTGTGCTGTGTGCCAGTATCTGGAACCGGGGGGGCACATGGTGCAGAGATGTGCAGACTGGAGCCCTGGCACCAGCCACGTTCCACTGGTAGCTGCACTTGCCAGGGCAGCCCAGCACAGGAGGGGTTTTGTTAGCGGGTGGCTTTTGGACGCCATGAGTTTCCAAACAGCTCTCAAAATCTTGCAGGGGTGGTTCTGTTTGGTGAGCCAGTGAGGTGGGAGACGAGCCTGCAACTCATTGCTGATGTACTCCTGAGCAATGGGAACCCTGGGGCAGAGCGGCAGGATGTACCATACCCTCATCTGCCTATCCTTGCCTGCAACATGGACCTCCTGTGGATGGCTGAAGCCAAGATGCCCAGGTGAAAAGCACGTGTGGTATTTGGTTTGGCCAATTTCATACTCCTCTCGTGCAGATGGTCTTTTCCTGCTGTGTTTTTTTTAGCATTTGAATGCTTTGAGAGCTTGATTGTACGATGTAATTAGCAGCAGAGACATGAAAGCTGCATGAGAAATAAAGACTAAAACCTGGGGAGAAGCAAAAGCCACACCACTGTGTGTGGAGGTGTGTGTGGGTGCTGTATCCAAAACAGGCAATAACCAAGGAGTGCTTGCTGCTTCAGTGTCACTGGGGGTGCTGATGATCTCCTTTCTGGGGCAGGTTTGGCCATGGCACTTTCCTCCTCTGCTTGGAGAGCATCTACAAGAAGGTGACAGGCAAGGAGCTGAAGTATGAGGCCTTGATTGGCAAACCCAGCCCCGTCACCTACCGCTATGCCCAGTACTTGATCCAACAGCAGGCAGAGAAGCAGGGCTGGAAGGCTCCCATCCGACGCCTCTATGCAGTTGGGTAAGAGATTTTTTTCCTGCTGGTTTCCTTAGGGAGTTGCAAACTGACTGCTCTTTAGTGGTGGTGGGGTTTTTTTGTTTGTTATTTGGGGTTTTTTTGCTTACTTGCTGGGTTTTCTTCCCCCTCTGGATATTGCTAAAGTTAATACCAAAATCCCCATGGTATCTCTGGAGCCTCGCATCCTGGAACAGAGGCTTGCTGGCTTTTTGTACCCTGCACAGCAAAGCTGTAGAATGCACAGTGCACATAAAGTGACTCAATTAAAGGCAAAGTTAAGAGACCCAGATGTAGTACTGTTAGCTCAGTTTGGCCAAACACTTTGGGAATGTAGGGGATATAATCCAGTCAAGGCTGAAACTGCTCTGGGTGCTTGGGATGTGCTGTTTCCCCTTTGAAAGGTGCACATGTCCTGGGCAGGACTCACTGGTGGGTGGACTCACTGGCCCACTCCAGCTGCTCCTCTTGGTGTTAGCAACTATCTCACACCCC
This sequence comes from Pyrgilauda ruficollis, assembly GCF_017590135.1. Classification (NCBI taxonomy): domain Eukaryota; kingdom Metazoa; phylum Chordata; class Aves; order Passeriformes; family Passeridae; genus Pyrgilauda; species Pyrgilauda ruficollis. Next base: position 2,010,883 of record NW_024528377.1, on the reverse strand, counting down.
TTCCTCCTTCAGTGCTGTCTTAATCTCAGTCCCCCAGTGCCAGAGGGCTTTTTTGTCATTTCTGAGCCTATTCTCATGGGCTTATTTCTCCTTTCTGTTCCACACTGTGCCCTTATCCAGGGATAATCCTATGTCTGACGTCTATGGGGCAAACCTCTACAACAACTACCTCAAGTCAGCTCAGCAGAACCAGGTCCAGGCTGGGCTGAAGAGGAGCCCACAGGCAGCCAGTCCCCAGGCTGAGGTTTCCCTGGAGTTGAGGAATGACTGCAACAACTCAGTGCAGAGCTGCGAGTCGATTCTGGTCTGCACCGGGGTCTACCGCCACAACGGTGCCGTTCCCAAGAAAACAGTGGAGACAGTGTTCCATGGACATCGGGACTTCAGCTTCGACCCCAGCCTGCTGGAGGCATCTCACATAGTGGAGGATGTGGATGATGCTGTGCAACTTGCTTTTAAAAAAGAAAACTGGAGCTAGGGGTTAAGACAGGTGTGCCTAAAGATCTGCTGTGAGGGATTTTATGTACTGGAAAGAGGGGAAGAATGGGGAGGGACCTGGGGTGATTTTCTAATCTAGCTAACATTTAAGAAAACTCCCTGTTGCAGCACTAAAAAGCCCTTAATTTTATTGATACTCATCTGCCATCCTGACAGCTGCCCACAGACTTTCAACTGTGACTGTGCATTGCTGCCAGCCATAATTGAGCCATAATGGAAACAGGGTATAGGCAGTAGGCTTGTCCCAGCAATCCCAGTTTTGTTCAGCTCTCACAGGTCCTTCTTTTCACACTTTGTGTGCAAAGATCAGGGGAGCCCACCCTCCTCTTTGTGGGGTGTTTGAGGGCAAAGCTCTTCCCCACACAAGGAGCCAGCATCAGCCATTTGCAGAATGTGCTGTTTGTCCAGGCTGTGACTCTTGCACACCAGAAGCTGGGCTGCGGTGGCACCATGCCAAGAGAAGGCTTTAAGTCTTAACATTCTCCTCGTGAAGAGTAAGTGCCTACAGACTTTAACAAATTCTCTTTGCCTGGGGATTTGCCACTGCATCACTGTCAGCCCGAAACAAAGTTCTGTTTTGCAGTCATCTGGCAGCTGTGGAGAGGCAGAGCCCCTCAAAGGAAGCTTCAGTAGCCAGAGCAACTTGCTGCAGGGCTGAGGTGAAAGTTATATTGTTCCCTCCCCCCTATTTAGCATTCTGTGAACACCCCTGCCTTTTCACATCCCACCAGGGAGCCAGCAGCCTGTGCTCAGCAGCAGAGGAAACCACCAACAGAGTTTGAATTGGCAGAGTTGTCTTTGCCCAGAACTCAGTGCTGCAGCAAGAGGCTTTTTTGGCACCCACTCTGATCCCAACTGTTGCCGGGAACATCCACCTGCTCCAGCTGGCACAGCTTCCAAGAGGGCCCTTCTTTGGAACAAGGGCCAAACAAAAAGAGTCACAGTCCACCTTTGCTCCTTCCTTGCATGCAAAGATTCAAAGAGAAGATCAGTCAAGCCAGGATAGTACCAGAGCCCCAGACTCCCAGAACTGATCTTTTAGAATACAAATGTCTGTGTCTTCCAGTTCCTTTGTTCCTCTCATCCTTCATGTGGTTTGCAGCTCAGGGATACCCCATACAGTCTGACCTCTGGTCCCTCCTCTTTCTTTAGCAAGCAGGTAGAGTCCCCCTGACATGAATTAGCAGCTGAGCTTTGCCTGCCCAGGAACTTTTCCCTAACAACATGCACCTTCTATTGCCTCTGTTCTCCTAGCTCTTCTATCCAGAGAAAGATAAGACTTGTGTCTCCATAGACATTCCAAAGAAGATAAGCAAGGTTTGCATGAGAAATTAATGTGAAAGATTTGGCTTAGCGAGGAGTGTCTTAATTCCAGAGGAGCACTGTGATTTTAGAAGCACAAATCAGCCTGTGTATATGCTGAAAAGCCTTGGAGCGAACACAACTGAGTTGATTTTCCTAACTACAGTCAGCTCACATCACACTGAAGTATCAGAAACAGGTCTGCTCTGCCTCTTCTTTCCTCCTTCCTGCTTTTCTAGGCAGCTCCATACACAGGGTGCAAACTAGATGTTCTGCACGGAAGTTTGAGTTCTTGATTCAAATCTCAGCATCCATGTGCACTGAAATTCTGCTCCAGCAGCTCTCCATCCTCTCAATACTGAAGTATCTTCCTAGGAAGGTCACTGCAGCTTAGGCTCTGTTCTTAAGTTGTGCCAGGCTCTGTGTGTGAAGCAGATCAGATGCTCTTTCACTTATCCAGGTAGAAGAGTTCATTCTCTGTTTCTCTATCCTGCCCTTCTTGAATAGGAGCAGAAAAATACCTCTTTGCATGTGTTTCCCTCAGTGAAATCCACAATTGGAAGCAGTTTCTTCCTCTCTTACCATTACTTGGGGTTCTTCTCCTTTGTCTCATCAGGGCAAGAACTGCTTGGCTGCTTCTAAAAGCAGCTGTAATGGGAGGAACACGGATTTGAATCCTTTTCCTTTCGCTGCAGAGAGAAGGAAATTACCATTTCATCTCGTTGCACAAAACAAGGGCTTGTCTCCAGTTCCCAGAAGAGCAGGCACAGGGAAGGACTTGGGAAATAACACAGGGAAGGTCCTTTGGCTGCAGCACCTCCCCACAGTCACAGCTGTGCTGTGCCCCCAGCGTGCAAGGCCTGAAACTGGAGCCCAAACCCCATTTATTCATAGGGTGGCTCCAGTGTCCCTCAGCCTTGTTTTTCAGAGGTGCCATCCACTGCAGAAAGAGGAGCACTCCCTTTGCTTGCAGTGCTTGCTGACTTGGGTGGGAGCTGTCGTGGGATTCCTTGGAATGCTCCTGATGGACAGACCTCGGGGAGCTGGTGGCTGGCAGGAAGAACGAGCCACACCTTCAGCATGGTGAGTGCTGACTGCAGAAAGGCTGAGCTCTGTCCATCTGCAGCCAGCCTTTGGCAGAGCTCTGTCTTGTTGCTTGTTAGGAGTGTGGTGCCAGTTACTCAGAGAAAAGGTGCTGCTGAACACTGTGCCCTGAGAACTGTGGCACCTCTTCCAAGGTTTGCATTTGTTTGCATTTGCACAGAGAGGGAGCCAGGCATCTCCATCTTTGGAATAGCAGTGGAGGTGAGCTGACTGATGTGAATCTGCTTCAGATGCCAAATGTGCTTTTAGCTCTGGATTAGGTTTTTTTTTTCCACACTCACAGTGTTCTGTGAGTCTTAAAAATGTGTAGGAGGACCTTCAGTGATAAGGAATTTTAAAAAAATGCTTTGCTTGCTAGTTGAAATTGAACAGAAGGGAGGAGAAGGAATCTAGAAATATCTTGTACCCTTTGCCTAATTAATACCAAGTAAGGTTGCATAAAAAACTCTGCTTTGCTGCTCTCTGCACTAATTAGTTAGCCAGATGGGCTGCCCTTGGTCTGAGCAATGCAAAGACCTTTCCCCTCTTCCCCTTCTTAGATCCTTGAAACAGTGCACTTTGTCCAAGTCCCTGCTGGGAATTGCATGGACCCACTGGATGAAGTAGGAAATCTGGCTTCTCCAGCTGCTGTTGGACACTGGCTTGATTCTGAAAGGTTTCTGTTAATGACATTGCTTGGCAGGTCTCCTCTGTTGCATGAGTTGTGCTAGAGTGTTGTACTTGTAGCTTATGTCCAGTTCATTTATGGACATCTGTTGTTGCCAGAATTCAGTGAAATCCTTTTTCCTTGGAACTGCAGCTTCCTGGAATTAGCTTCCAGCGTGGCTGGAAGGAAACTTCCTTTGTCTCATGTGTTGCTCAGAAGAGGTGTCTCCAAAGCAGTATTTCTGTCCTTTGGAGCTGTCATCCTTCTGTGCAGATTGTGGGACCAAGCAGGAGAGATCACCACTGCTGATCCAATACCTTGATACTTACATGGTGCACTGCCTGTACAACAAACAGGGCAAAGACCTGATCCTAACAACTCCATCTTCCAAAGATGAACAGGTTTTTGTCAAGCCAGAAGGGAGCTTGCAACTGAAGCTAGCAGGAAGGAACCAAGGGATAGACCTTGTTTTGGATCTGAAGCCAAGAGCTTTTATGGCATGCAATAACATGGTGGCCAGAGAAGTCAATTCCTTTATTCCACAGGATGCATGCAACTGCTAACCTGGCATTCAGGGCATCAGATAACACTGCTGACCCCTTCCTTCCAGTCCTAATCCTGCCATGTCTTTCCCCCTCCAAGAAATGGTAATGTTTCAGATTGTGTCATGTGCACTGTAGAAGAGTGATTATATATCATTCAGAGAAATTACAAACTGTGATTATTTTAGATTTCATATTAATTTCAATGCAGTTACAGAGTTGCTGCTTTGTTCAACCACATATGTAAAATAATAAAATATGTTTTCTTTGAAATTAATTTTAACTTCCTGTGTGTACATTTAGTTGGTATTATCCTGCTCTCTTTCACATCTTTGCCCTGTAAGATTATTAGGGCAAATTCTGTTTGCTTTTTCTTTCTTTTTTCATGTTCTTCAAGCTATTACCACATTTTCTTGAGGGGGAACCACCCTGAAAGATACCCCTTCAGCAATTAACTGGCAAACTTTCAGACCAGAACCAAAAGCTTCCCCTGATTTCAATGGAAAATTCAAGATCCTGCTGGGTGAAACCATCATCTTTAATGATCTAGAAACAGCCAATCCACTTGCACTGTTTTTATATTTTATCAGAAAGTTTCCCATCTACAAAGTTCACAGCTCACAGGAAGCAAAACAAGTGTGATGCAGAGTCCTGAGAACTTGATGTTGAGAGCAACAATCAGTAAAGCAGTTTTGGAGGGACTGGACAAGGATTCCTAATCCTAGCAGACAGAGGAGTTGAATTATATTCTACATCCTAGAGAAGTCACCTACAGCCCCAACCTCTAACAAATAATCATAAAAAGTGTTAATCAGCCTCCTCCTTTTATCCAGCACTCTGGTAGTTGGAGCACTCACCCGAGATGGGGCTAATCAGGGTTTAGTTAAGCAGGGAGAGATCACAAGCTGAAACTCCCAGGTGCATGCTTTTAATCGCTACTGTCAGAGCAGCCTGGGGTTAAGGTGTCCCTTGTAGGAGAGGCTGAGCTGGAAGTTTGAGTCCCATAGAAATCCTTACCCAGCCTAAGGTGCAGAGTTAAACACTGGAGAGGGACCAACTTGAACAAAAGGACTGAGGGTCCTGGAGGAGTTTGCTCCCATGGGAATGCTGTGAGAAATGCCTGCCAGGGTAGCCCTTGGGAAGTGCTTGGTCCCTGCTTGCCCTGGTACCTTTAGGGGCCTGTCCAAACCCTTCCATTGCCAGCCCTTCCTAACCCCAGTTATAAAAGCACAAATCTTTATGGGTTTTTTTAACTGCTGCAGTTAATTTGATGAACACTATGCACTTACAGACCTTCATAGATCCAGCCTACAGCAGTTTAAAACCCTGCACCAGCAGGGCAATGATGTGTTCTCTAGGAACCAAACCTCCATCAAGGAAACACTTCTCTTCCTTCACTATAACACACCTACTTTTCAGTCATCTAAACTATGAAGAGCTTTCCCTTTCTCCTCCAAGTCAGATCAATAGATGCTCAATGCTAAGACTGAGCAAAGAAAATACCAAAAGCAAACCCAAATCCACTCTCCAAGCTCTTACCCTGCTACAAGCATGAAAAGAAATGTCTTGGCACTTTCTGCTGTCATTGAAAGCTCTTTGAACCGAAATGTAATTACAAGCAATAGTCTGTTAACAGTTCAATATCCTTTTGAAGAGGATCTGCATTCCCTGAGCCATAACACGGGATCAGCAGTTCAGTTACAAAGGCTGCCTTCGGAAGCCAAGGCATCGTTGAATTTTGGTGCTGGCCAGGTGAAACTTTTTTACACTTATCTGTCACTTCAGCCCTGGCCATTTGAATGGGTTAGATAAGTGCAGCACAAAGTGTGTGTCAGAGAATCCCAGAAGCTTCCTTTCCCACACAAAAGGCATTTTAAGTATGGTTGGAGCAGATTATGCTCGAACTCCCTGAGATCAGCTTTGCCTCTTTCCCTCCCACTGCTGCCAGTTTCTGACAGCTTACTGCAGGGTATAATTAGGTATCTAGTTTCTGGTCTTTCAGGCATATATCTGCCCTGTTTTTCTTTTCTTTTTTTTCCCCTTCCCCCAAGAAATTGAGTCATTATTTTGTTTCCTCCCAAGTTCAGCCCTCAAGAAAGTTTTGCCTTCCCCCAGCAGGGGTATTTTTGAGGGCACACTTGCTTCCACTTGCAGTGTAAACTAAAAATGGTAGCATTTTAGATATTCAGTATGACTATTACACAAAACTCTGTCTGCTGTTTGTCTTTAAATATATGCATACACACACATATCTGTGCATACACATCAATACATAAAAAAGCCAAAAACATAGCTTGGGAGCTACTAAAGAGTAGAATCTATTTATAGTTTAGCTTTTTAATGTTTTAACAGCAATGGTTAAGCACTAACACATCCAAGGACTGCACATTGTATTCAATAACTGGATCAGATGGGAAGCATCATCTTGTCATATCTCATCCTACAGTGTGCTACAAAAAGCTCTCCAGTGCTTTCTCGTGTAGAAGTCATTTTTCCCCTCATTCCCATTTTAAAGCAGAGGCACAATTTCTGCTTCCTTTCCTACAAATAAGCTCCTTTCTTATCCTCACCTCTTTTTATTGTGTTTGCACTGCTGGAGCCCATGCTCAGCCCAAGGAAGCCCTCGAGCTTCCACCCTCCTACCTGGTATTCTCCCATTCCTTTTCATAGCTCCCCTTGCTGTGGCCCCTTCCCACAGGTCCTCCCTGTTCCCACCTACTTACCTTGGATGCAGGAACCTTCACAGCCCCAGCAGTTATCCTGTGGTGTCTGGAGAAGCATTTCCAGGAGCCTGCTCTTGCCGTGCTCACACAACCTCAGCCCAGCAGGCCCCCTGAGCACCCAGTTCCCTCCCAGCTCCCTCAATTCCCAGCTCCCCACATCACCTGGTGGCAGGGTCAGAGCTCATCTCCCAGGCCTGCACACCAGCTGTGGTGACAGCCCACCCCCTCCCAAAGCCCAGGGATTCCCACCCAATTCCCTTCACCCCAGCAGGTGGGACACCAGCCAGCCACCCAAAGCTTTGGGGAATGAGGATTCTTTGTGAAACGAGTGCCTGGATCAAAAGCAGAGGTGTGAGTGCCTGTGGCAGGTTGCCAGGGCAGCTCAGTGAGCATGTCCAGCCTATGGCACACAGGGAATTGCATTGCTCAGGAAACCCAGAGCATGACAGCCAACGAGGCAAAGCTGTCACTGTCTGCTGCCCAGGCAGGGCAGGAGCAGCCCTCTCTGCATGAGGGCTGGTGCCCTGAGCAGCCCAGATGGATGCTTGGTTTTCACTCCACATCCTCTTGTAGAAGTGGAAAACTCCCCTTGCAGCAGAATGTGGCAAGAGCAAGACCAATTTCACTTATGCTGAGGGCTGACCACACATGAATCATGGCTTACCTGAGAAGAGTCAGGTGAAGGAGCCCACCCACCTTGGATAAAAGCCAGGATGCAGAGCATAAAATGTGATTTTACCCTCTGCCATGGGCCACACAGACTTACACTGCCATCCAGCCCATCCTTTCTGTGGAAACCAAATGAGGAAGCACAGCTGGTGTCGTTCACACCACTCTGAGCTGTCCTGAGCTGGGCAGCTCCCAACACCTGCCAAGGAACATGAAAGAGCACCAGACAGAGCAATCGTCCTCCTTGGCCATGTACCCCAGCCTCCTGCTTCCTATCAAACAGACCCCGACCACAGAGCCTTCAGTGACGTCTTTGTGCAGAAGAGATGTCCCCTCTCTGAGCTGCAGCCCAGCCAAGTAGGGTGTGGCAGCAGGGATGCAGCAGCTTGGACTTAGGAGCAGGGTAGCAACCTGTATGGGGACGATGGGAACAGCTGCTTGCTGCAGTCCCTAGATGTGGTACCATTTCACTCCCATGCTGCCCAAATTAAAGCTTGCATAGCCTCCAGTTACCTTCTCTTTTGCCCTCTGTTCTGACCATGCTTTTAGAAAATGAATTTATCTGCTCCCCCTCGCTCCAGTCTCCACTGACAGCAATGCTTTTGCTGTGACTGTTTCTCTTCCCCTGCTTGTACTCCTGATTGTTGCTGTGTGCCCAAAGAAATCTTTGTGTCCATCCACCCCAAGTTCTCCCTTTCCCTTACTCAGTTATCTCTTTGCTTCAAGTTTAAGCATGAATTCTCCTTATACCCCAGACTGCTTTCTCCTTGTAGCCAAGAGCAGCCAGGGACAGCAGGGCTCCTCAGGGAGCCTGCAACATGTATTAGATGGTTGTCACTGCTGTCCTGGCTGTCCTTTCCCAGCACTAAGCAGCATTTGCTCATTGCCATGTGTTGATTCAGCAACATGCTGAAAACGTGAAGCTATTTTGGATCTTTATGGCAAAGTGTAGTTAATGCAGACATTTGTGGAGACAGTTTATTTGATGTGCTCCACATCACTGTCAGACAGCACCTGGCTCATCACTGGTGGGCACAGGTACAGATGAGGAACTGGTGATGCTGAGCACCAAGGCACTCTGGAGCATGCCAAGCCATTAGAGCTGGTGATAAACAGATGCAAACAGCTATTAAGCTCAATTCGAGGCCATTAATAGTGGGCCAATAAAAGTCTCGATTGCTGCTTTCAGAAGAAGAACTCCAGAGCTATTCATATCAATTCAAAGGCTCTGTCCCATCATGGCAAACTGGGCAGGGCCCTCAGCACGTGGATTGCCTCAACTCAGAAAATTGGTGGGATAAAAGACACTTTCTTTGATGAACAAACACACCAGACCAAATGTAGGGGCAGATGAATGTCCAGCAGCACAGATGAGCCACAAATGAGCGCTTCACTGTAGGCTCCGTGCCAGGCCAACTGCTCTTTGTCTTGGCCAGCCTGGAGAGGCCAGGGGAGACTGAAGCACTTCGATGTTACGGAGCGGCTGCCGCGGTGCTGTGGCACGTCCGTGGGCTACCGGCCCGGGCGCGGCTCGCCCCACTCGCGGGGCTCCCTCGGGGCAGGAGGCAGGACGCTCCCCGGGATGCGGAAGGGGAGCATCCCCGGGGACAGGGCGGGGGCGCCTTCCTCACCCTCCCGTTCTCGCCCCCCTCCTCCCCTCCCCCGGCAGCGCAGCCTCTCCCCCAGCCCCACGCCGGCTCGGGGGCCGGGGAGGACCATGCACCGCGCTGCCTCCAACCAGCGCTCGGTCTCCTCCTCCTCGGGCTCCTTCCAGCCGCCGCCGCCGCCGCCGCCGCCGCCGCTGCCGCCGCACGCCGCCGACCGGCAGCCCCTCTTCCAGAGGGGCTCCAGCAGCGGCGGCAGCCGGCGGGGCTCGGGGTCGAGCTCGGGCTCAGAGCGGGCCCGCCGCCCTCGCAGCCCTCACAGCAGCGCCGAGGAAGAGGAGGAGGAGGAAGAAGAGGAGGAGGACAGCAGCAGCATCAGCAAGCCCCTGGTGCCGCCGCCCGCCACCCCGCTGCCCGCCGCCGCCTCGCCGCTCCCCAGCAGCAGCAGCAGCATCAGCAGCGGCGGCGGCGGCGGCAGCCCGGGCCGCAGCATGACGGCGGCGGAGCTGTACGGG